>NC_041230.1:54499323-54502817 GCF_002837175.3 Physeter macrocephalus | reverse complement strand
GGCATGTGGGATCTTCCCGGCCCGGGGCACGAACCCGCGTCCCCTGCATCGGCAGGCGGACTCTCAACCACTGTGCCACCAGGGAAGCCCGAACATCTTTAAAGTTCTAAAATTAAAATTTAAAACTGTCAACCCAGACTTTTGTCTCCAGCAAAGATCTCCTTCGAGAATGCAGGTGAAATGAAGATATTTTCACTAGGAGAATTCGTCAGAAGTCATATTATGAGAAATACTAAGTTCTTAAGGCTGAAGGGAAATGATACCAGACAGAAATTCAGATCTTCTGGAAGGAAAGAAGAGCAACTGAAATGGTAAATAGGTGGGTGAATTGTTGTGAGGATGGCAGCAAAGCTCTTTCCAGATTCCTACATCCTATGCAGAAGCCAGAGGTCTTCAACTGATCTTTTAGCTTACACAATTCCAAGGATAATCTTACCAGGATTTTTGTGAGAAACTGACAAGCTGATTCTAAAACTGATATGAGAATGTATCAAGAACAGCCAATGCAACATTGGAAAAATAAGTACAAAGTTGAAGAACTAATACTAGTTGAATTCAAGACTTATTCTAAAGCTACGGTAACTAGCCAGTAGGGTACTGACACGACAGTCAATAAATAGATAAAAAGAACAGAACCAACAGTTCAGAGATAGACCCACACTTACTCATCTGATTTTCAACAAAAGTGCCAAGGCGATCCAAGGAGAGGCTTCTCAGCAAATGGTGCTGGCACAGCTGGGTGTTTACACACCCAAATTCATTCAAGATGGACCACAGATCTGAGTTAAAGATGAAAACTATATTGCTTTTAAATAAAATTTAGACAAATAACTTCACAACTTGGGGATTGGCAAAAGTTTCTCAGGACATAAAAAGCAGTACCATAGGGGGCTTCCCTGGTGGCACAGTGGTTGGGAGTCCGCCTGCCGACGCAGGGGACACGGGTTCGTGCCCCGGTCCGGGAAGATCCCACATGCCGCGGAGCGGCTGGGCCCATGAGCCATGGCCGCTGAGCCTGCGCGTCCGGAGCCTGTGCTCCACAGAGGCCACAGCAGTGAGAGGCCCGCGTACCGCAAAAAAAAAAAAAAAAAAAAAAAGCAGTACCATAGGGCTTCCCCGGTGGCGCAGTGGATGAGAGTCTGCGTGCCGATGCAGGGGACACGGGTTCGTGCCCCGGTCCGGGAAGATCCCACATGCCGCGGAGCGGCTGGGCCCGTGAGCCATGGCCGCTGAGCCTGCGCGTCCGGAGCCTGTGCTCCGCAACGGACAGCAGTGAGAGGCCCGCGTACCGCAAAAAAAAAAAAAAAAAAAAGCAGTACCATATACTAAAAATACTTATAAATTATATTTTAATAAAATGAAAAACTAGTGCTCATCAAAAGCCATCATGCAGAAAATGAATAGGCAAGCCACAGACTGGGAGGAAACATATGCAAAGCATATACCTGACAAAGGATTAGCATCCAGCATATATAAAGAATCAGAACAAAATTTTTTAAATGGGCAATTTGAACACTGAAACCTTCACAAAGGAAGATATACAAACAGTCAATAAGCATATGAAAAGGTGCCAACATTATCAGCCAACAGGTAAATGCAAAATCTCTCTGATTCACTTCTTGGATTTTTCCCATCAGAGATCAGTTTTGCTTGCTGTAGCTCTTTATATGAACGGAATCATGCAGTGAGTTCTCCCTCTGGGGGTGCTGGTGGGGCCACGGATTGCCTGGGAAGGGGCATGAGGGCATTTCTGGGGTTCAGTATCTTGACAGATTTTGGCTTATATTTGTTGGGACTTTTGAACGGCAGCCTTAAGATCTGTGCATTTCACTACATGTAAATTTACCTGAAAAGAAAGTCCAGACCATAAACAAATACTGACCCTTACTTAACGATGCACATGTTCAAGTATTTTTGGCAATGCCTACTAATGTCTGCAACTTATTTTGAAACGCATCAAGAAAAAAAAAGATGCATTGATGGGTCAATAGATGCACAGGGATACGCTAAAACAATTATATTCAGAGTTAATTGTAGGAGCCGGGTGGTGGGTATGTGGGTGGTCTCTGTAGCATTCTTTCAAGCTTTATGTTTGAACATTTTCATGATCAAATATTGGAGAAAAAAGAAGAAAATGCAAAACAGAGTTTGAGAATATATTTGCAGCACTTTTTTTCTGGAGCTGGTATCTAGAAAATATTTTAAAATACTTCTAAAATCAATAAGAAAAAGACAACAGCATCTTAGATAAGTGGGCAAAAATTTGGGCAGATATTTCATAAAAGAGGTATCTCAATGGACAACAATTTTTGGAAAATTTCTCAAGGTCCTTAGTCAACAGTGAAATGAAACACAAGATGTTCCTTTGCACACACAAACCACAATGACTAAAATGGAAAAAAAAAGCAAACTAGAAAACAAACCATAAGAACAGACAATACCAAACGCCGGCTGGGAGGCAGAGAGCCCGGAACGCTCCCGTGTGGCTGGCTGAGGGTAACTTGCTATCAACACTCTGAACGCGCGTTTGGTGGCCGAGCGTATGCCCGTTCAACGACCCAGCGGTTCTACGTCTGCGGACGGCCCTGACAGAAACGGGTGCGCCCACGTGCACACAGGCATACTCAGGAATGCCCATCACAGTGCAAGCTGTAATCGCCCTGTGCTGGAAACAACGCGAATCTCCACCGATAGCAGAATCGCTACTGAAACGTGGTACCGTAACACAAGGGAACGTGACACACCCCAACATGTGGGTGAACCTCAGAGACACAATGTTCGCTAAAAAAAAGGCCAGACACAGAAGAGTACCTTCTGAATGACGTCACGTACATAAAATTCACCGTCGTGGGCCCGCCCTCTGGCGATGGAGGGCAGATAGTGGGTACTAGTGGGTGCCTTTGGGGTCCTGGCTGGGAAGGATTCTGGGTACTGGAATGTCTGGATCTCAGTGGCCGTTCCCTGGGTGGGTGGTTTCACGCTATATATGTTCCAGTTGCGTAGCCTTCCGTATACAAGTGATCTTACAACATCCTACAGGAAACACGCACCAGCCTACGGAGTGCTCACTTACTGGGGCTTTGCTGGAGGCGGGTCCCCGGAGGCCAGGTGGGAAGGCCGGCCCTGCCCTGGTGCGTGGGCCTTCCAGCTGGTGGGGTCCGGGGGTCAGGGGTCCGAGGCCCTGGGCACTGGGGAGACCAGGCCTGTTCTGTTTGCTTAGCTGGGCCTCCTCCCAATGCCTCCTTCCATTCTTCCCGGGCTCTGATGTCACCCACTGCGACGGGGCAGGGCTGGGGGCGCACGGAGGAGGTGGCCCCTTGTGCAGCGCAGCCTGCGTGATGGTCCCACCCTGCAGGAGGCTGGAGAGCAGGGCCTCAGCCTGCCCAGACCCCGTGTGTACACGTGACGCCTCCCTCCCGACCCCCCCCCCCCCCCCCCCCCCCCCCCCCCCCCCCCCCCCCCCCCCCCCCCCCCGCCCCCCCCCCCCGCCCCGG
>NC_041230.1:54451530-54499303 GCF_002837175.3 Physeter macrocephalus | reverse complement strand
CCCCCCCCCCCCCCCCCGCCCTCCAGTTTCCTCCTGGGCTAAAAATGAACATTGGGGGCAGAGTCTGCGCCCCGAGCAGCCCGAGGGGGTGAGGAGGGCCGCGGGGAGGGGAGCAGCTGCTTGTTCCCGCCCACCCGCTGCCGCCCACGCGGGGTCCTCACCGCCCGCCCCGCCAGCCTCCCTGTAAACACCTCCCGCCTGAGCCACTCACTTAATAACTAACACAGCGTGGGAAACACTGGAAGCACGCCGCACGTTTTTTTCATCACATGAGCAACAAAAGGGTGCGTTGACTCATGATCGCCCACAAATGTGCACGGGAAGTAAGAGAGCTCGCACGGGCTGCAAACAGAGTTGGTGGAGTTTAAGCCCAGTTGTGGCTCAACCAAACCAAACCTGCGGCTCTTCACCGGCTCAGCTGCCGCGCGGGGACAGCCCCGGGGCCCCCCGGCGACGGCAGCAGGTCCTCCTCTGGGGGTCTGGGAAGCTCCTCACAGCCCCTGAGGTGGGGTCACCGTGCCCACTTTCCAGGTGAGAACACTGAGGCCGTGGGGCCGCCTAAGGGGATAGCAAGTGAGGAGTACCATGCAAACCCACCTTCGAGTCTCCTGCTGTCACTCCAGGCTCATTTTTTGTCCCCCGAGGAGCACAAAGCCGTCCCCGATGCCCCTCACACTGACCTGGGGACATACCCCAGCCTTCCCCACCCCCCCACCTCCCAGGAGAGGGCAGCCTGGGAACTCTGTCCACGCAGAAGCAGCCCAGCCCGGCTGCTGGGGGCTCTGCGGGGAGCCGGCCGGGTGCCCGCCGCGTGCCGGGGGCGCGGCGCTGACAGCAACCCTACCCCCACTTCCATTTCACAGCGGAGGGAACCGAGCTTCCCAAAGGTGCTCTGGCGCCTGCTCGAGGCCGCACCGCTGGCAAGAGGGGTAGAGATTCAGCGCAAATCGCCAAGCCCTGGCCTGGAGCTTCTCGCCCATCTCCACCGAGCTGGATGTGGCTCCTGCAGACGGGAGTCTGCCCGGCTGTCCCGGGCTCTGCTCGCTGCCCGTCGCGGGGCCACCAGGAGGGTGGAGGCTCCCTTCCGCCATCTTGCCTCCTTCATTCACCCCCCCACACTCCCTGACTTGGCCCTCTGGAAAATTCTGATCCAGATCCACTAGCAGCTCGTAGGAAAACGATGATGATGACAAAAATAACGGTGTGCACACGCACATCCACACAGGTACACACACACGGGTACACACATCCACGCAGGTAGACACACATGCAGAGGTGCACACACAGAGTACACTCCCACAGACTGTGCCCCGTGCACACACGTAGCTGCACACCACACACGTGCGCAGACGTTCCCCCCACAGGTACACACACACCCGGGTACATGCCCAGGTGCACACACACGGGTACGCACATCCACGCAGGTAGACACACATGCAGAGGTGCGCACACAGAGTACACTCCCACAGACTGTGCCCCGTGCACACACGTAGCTGCACACCACACACGTGCGCAGACGTTCCCCCCACAGGTACACACACACCCGGGTACATGCCCAGGTGCACACACACGGGTACGCACATCCACGCAGGTAGACACACATGCAGAGGTGCGCACACAGAGTACACTCCCACAGACTGTGCCCCGTGCACACACGTAGCTGCACACCACACACGTGCGCAGACGTTCCCCCCACAGGTACACACACACCCGGGTACATGCCCAGGTGCACACACACGGGTACGCACATCCACGCAGGTAGACACACATGCAGAGGTGCGCACACAGAGTACACTCCCACAGACTGTGCCCCGTGCACACACGTAGCTGCACACCACACACGTGCGCAGACGTTCCCCCCACAGGTACACACACACCCGGGTACATGCCCAGGTGCACACACACGGGTACGCACATCCACGCAGGTAGACACACATGCAGAGGTGCGCACACAGAGTACACTCCCACAGACTGTGCCCCGTGCACACACGTAGCTGCACACCACACACGTGCGCAGACGTTCCCCCCACAGGTACACACACACCCGGGTACATGCCCAGGTGCACACACACGGGTACGCACATCCACGCAGGTAGACACACATGCAGAGGTGCGCACACAGAGTACACTCCCACAGACTGTGCCCCGTGCACACACGTAGCTGCACACCACACACGTGCGCAGACGTTCCCCCCACAGGTACACACACACCCGGGTACATGCCCAGGTGCACACACACGGGTACGCACATCCACGCAGGTAGACACACATGCAGAGGTGCGCACACAGAGTACACTCCCACAGACTGTGCCCCGTGCACACACGTAGCTGCACACCACACACGTGCGCAGACGTTCCCCCCACAGGTACACACACACCCGGGTACATGCCCAGGTGCACACACACGGGTACGCACATCCACGCAGGTAGACACACATGCAGAGGTGCGCACACAGAGTACACTCCCACAGACTGTGCCCCGTGCACACACGTAGCTGCACACCACACACGTGCGCAGACGTTCCCCCCACAGGTACACACACACCCGGGTACATGCCCAGGTGCACACACACGGGTACGCACATCCACGCAGGTAGACACACATGCAGAGGTGCGCACACAGAGTACACTCCCACAGACTGTGCCCCGTGCACACACGTAGCTGCACACCACACACGTGCGCAGACGTTCCCCCCACAGGTACACACACACCCGGGTACATGCCCAGGTGCACACACACGGGTACGCACATCCACGCAGGTAGACACACATGCAGAGGTGCGCACACAGAGTACACTCCCATGCCCAGGTACACACACGGGGGTACGCACATACGCGGGTAGACACACATGCAGAGGTGCGCACACAGAGTACACTCCCACAGACTGTGCCCCGTGCACACACGTAGCTGCACACCACACAAGTGTGCAGACGTTCCCGCCACAGGTACACACACACCCGGGTACATGCCCAGGTACACACACACGGGTACGCACATCCACACGGTCAGAATCAGCATTTCCTGTGGCTCAATTCATGGGATCCTGACACCCCTACAAGCGGGGCTGTGTTTACTCCCAGCCCCTGCAGGCCCCCTGAGGCTCAGAGAACATAAGCTCACAAGGCCACAGGGAGCCGGTGGATCTGACCCCGGAGCCTCCGATCCCGCCAGTCCTCTCCGACCTCTAACCTATGGCTCCCACGCTGGACCCGCATGCTGGCAGGGGAGGACCCGGGGCCTCGGATGCCCCCTGAGCCCCAGGGAAGGGCCCCAGTTGGGGAACCAGCCATGAGCCGGGCCGGGGGAATGAAGCCTGGGGATCTGATTTTCGTGAAAACGGAGAGAGATAAAAATGGAGCAGCGCGCGGCGTGGCGGTCCTCTGCGCTGACGTCTGATGGAGATGATGAAGGCCAGCGGCGCCCGCTGCAGGGCGCTGTCCACCCGGCGGCCCGCCAGAGACCCCGCAAGACCAGGGCTTCGCCTGAGTCCCGTCTCTGCTGCCTCTGCAGGACCCACGCGGCGTCGGATGACCGGCCTGCCCCGAGGCCGGCCGCCGGGGACCCGGGCCCGTCTGGGTCCTCCTCAGCTTCCCGGGGGCTCTGGACCTGCCGTCCACGCACACGCGGCGGGCCGGCCTGGGGGCGCCTCTGGTTGGCGCCTGGGCTGAGGCCCCTGCCAGTGCTGTGGGGTTTGCGGCAGACCCTGCCGGCGGGCTGGGCGCGGGAGCCCGAGTCCCTCGAGTTTTCTCACGCTCCTCAGCCCTGTCGCCGGCCGCGTACAGGCCGTCGGGGAGATAAAGGCAGAGCGGCCTTGTCTGCGGGAATGGCTGGACATGGGGAGGCCACTGTGCGGAGCCCATGCTTGAGTTTCAGGTTTTGCAGTGGGGAAACCAAGGCCCAGGAAGGTCAGGGGTTACTCAGGGTCACGGAGAAACCAGACGGCCCAGATCTCCAGAGCCACGGGCCGTGGTACCCAGTGCTTTGCACCGTGGATTCCGAGAAGGAGGCAGGATGGTCCCATTTCAGAGCCGAGACACTGAGGCTCGGCGGGGCCGAGTGGCCAGCAGGTCACCGGACGGGCCCAGGTGGACCCAGCACCCTGTTCTGTCCAGTGTCCTGAGCCCCGGCCCCCTCGGCACACCTGAGACGTGTGGGAACAGGGCTGTGCGTCCACATTCCCTGCATATCAGCGGGGAGATGCGAGCCCAGAGCAGATAAGTGGGGCTGGAACCACCGGCGGAGAGTCTTTCCAGCCCAGACACCCTCCGCTCGGGACCCCCCAGACCTGACGCATCTCCAGCCCTCCCCTGGCAACACCCCGATCTCAGCGGCCCATCAGTTGTGGAACATTAGAACTAAGAGGCCCCTTTGAAGCCGACAGAGGTGGTGCTAGGACACAGAAAAGGAAGCACTGTTTAATAGGCTGCGTGGAGGCTTGGGGGACCTGGTCCCCTCGGGAGGCCATTTAGGCTGAAAACAGAAATTAAACTCAAGGAGGGTTTAGATAAATTAGCGCACGATAGTAACAGCTGCTGTTTCATTTGTGTCGGTGAGCCAGGCCCAGAGCAAAGCCCTTTCACAGACACCCTCTTAATCCTTAAAAAAAAACACGTCGCTCTCAAGCAGGTTTCAATCTCCCGACTTGACGGGGGAAACCAAGGTGTGGACGGCTTGTGCGGCTTGCCTGAGGTTACATGGCTTGTGAGTGGGCAAAACAGGGACTTGATCCTGCTTCCTTCTCATTCCAGAGACGGGGCTCGTAGGTAACCACTGCGCAGACCGCCAGCGCCCCCGTCTGTGTTCTCACCAGCCTCTCCACTTCAGACCCTGCATCCTGGGCTCGGGGGACCTCAGAGCTGCAGGAAGCTGGGCCACCAGCAGGCTGCCCCTCATCCCTCCCTGCCCTCTTAGGAGAGCTGTGGCCGTGGATCTGCAGGCTGGCAGGTCCCTCTGTCCCAATCCACAGCAACAGGTCTCCACCCTCCGCTCCCCGAGGGCTGACTTTCTTCCCGTGGAAGATAACTCTTGGGGTTGAGGCTGGGGCCATCACAGGGAGCTGTCTTAGTTTTTGATTTTATTCATTCGACAATTGAATCCACTCGTGTTTACTGAGTGATTACCAAGTGCTAAGTAAGCACTGTTCTGGAAGTGCCCAGAAGGAAGGAGACAACAGAGGTCAGAGCAGAAATGAAGGAAATACAGACTAGACAGACAGCAGAAAAGCTCCACAGAACAAGAGCTGGTTTTTTGCAGAGGTAGACAAAATTGACAAACCTTTAGCTAGACTTAGAAAAAAAGAGAAAACACAAATATATAAAATCAGAAATGAAAGAGGAGACATTGTGGCTGATACCACGGAAATACAAAGGCTCCTAAGAGACCACTATGAACAAGTTATACACCTACGCATTGGATAACCTCGAAGAACCAGATAAATTCCTAGAAACATACAAACTACCAAGACCGAATCACGAAGAAATAGAAAATCTGAACAGGCCAAAAATGAGTAAGGAGACTAAAGAGGAAACAAAAACTGCCCAACACAGAGAAGCCAGATGGTTTCACTGGTGAATTCTACCAAACATTTAAAAAAAGAACTTAACACCAGTTCTTCTCAACTCTTCCAAAAAACTGAAGAGAAGGGAACACTTCCACATTCATTTCACAAAGCCAGCATTACCCTCATACCGAAGCCAGACAAAGATACCACAAAAAGACTACAGACCAATATCTGTGATGGACATAGATGCAAAATTCTCAGCCAACTACAGCTGACCTTTGAACAACAGGGGTCTGAACTGTATGAGTCTGCTTGTATGTGGGTTTTTCCAACAAATAAACAGTTGGCTCTCTGTATTCGTGGGTTCTGCATCCTCGAATTCAGCCAACTGCGGCTCAAATTTTCCATCCTTGGTTAGCTGAATCCACTAATGCAAAACCCACGTACACGAAGAGCCAAATGTACTAGCAAACCACATTCAACAGCACATTAAAAGGGGTATACACCATGATCAAGTAGAATTCATCCCTGGGATGCAAGGATGGTTCAATATGCCCCAAAAAACAAATGTGATACACCACATTCATAGAATGAAGTATAAAAATCATATGATCATATCAATAGGTGCGGGAAAAGCATCTGACAAAATTCAATGTCCTCTGATGATAAAAATACTCAATTAGGTACAGAAGGATCGTACCTCTATGTAATAAACCCCACGTATGACAAGCCCACAGATGAAAGCATACTCCGTGAGGAAAAGCTGAAAGCTTTCTCTCCAACATCGAGAACAAGACAAGGGTGTGCACTCTCACCACTGCTATTCAACACAGCACAGGAAATCCTAGTTCAGAATAATTGGGAAAGAAAAAGAAATAAAAGTCATTAAAAATTGGAAGTGAAGAAGTAAACTTGTCTCTGTATACACGACCTGATCTTATACATAGAAAATCCTAAAGACTCAACCAGAACACTGTTGAACGAATGAATTCTGTAAAGTTGCAGGATACAAAGTTAACATACAAATGTAAGTTGCGTTTCTATACACTAACAACAAACCATCTGGAAAAGAAATTACGAAAGCCATCTCATTTGCAATAGCATCAAAAAGAATGGAATGCTTAGGAATAAATTTAACCATGGATATGAAAGATCTACACACTGAAAACTATAAAACACTGAGGAAAGAAATTGAAGAAGACACAATTAATTGGAAAGATATCCTGTGTACAGGGACTGGAAGAATTAATATGGTTAAAATGTCTATACTACCCAAAGCAATCTACAGATTCAATGCAATCCCTAGCAAAATTCCTAAGGCATTTTTTACAGAAATAGAAAAAACAATCCTAAAATTCTTATGGAACCACAAAAGACCCAAAATCCAAAGCAGACTTGAGAAAGAAGAACAAATCTGGAGGCATACACTTCCTGATTCAAACTATATCTCAAAGCTTTAGTAATCAAACAGTATAGTGCTGGCATACAAACAGACACATATATCTGTTTAGAACAGAATAGAAAGCCCAGAAACAAACCCAGGCATGTACGGTCAACTAATCTTCGACAAAGGTGCCAAGAATGTACAATGGAGAAAGGACGGTTTCTTCGATAAATGGTGTTGGGAAAACTGGACAGCCACTTGCAAAAGAATGAAATTGGACTCTTATCTCACTAAAATCAACTCAAAATGGATGAAAGGTTTGGCTGTAAGAGATGAAACCATAAAAGTCCTAGAAGAAAACATAGGGGAAAAGCTCCTTTATATTGGTCTTGGCAATGACTTTTTGGATATGACATCAAAAGCACAGGCAACAAAAGCAAAAATAAACAAGTGGGACTGCATCAAACTAAAAAGCTTCTGCACAGCAAAGGAAACAATAAAATGAAAAGACAACCTACAGAAGGGGACAAAGTATTGACAAACCCTGTATCTCATAAGGGGTTAATACCCCCAATATACTAGGAACTTACATAACTCAATAGCAAAAAACCAAATAACCTGATTTAAAAATGGACAGGGACTTCTCTGGCCGTCCAGTGGTTAAGACGCCACGCTTCCAATGCAGGGGGCGCTGGTTCGATCCCTGGTCGGGGAAGTAAGACCCCACATGCCGCTCAGCCAAAACAAAAACAATTTGGGAATTCCCTGTCGGTCCAGTGGTTAGGACTAGGCGCTTTCACTGCCAAGGGCCCGGGGTTCAATCCCTGGTTGGGGAACTAAGATCCCACAAGCTGCGCTATGTGGCCAAACAAACAAACAAAACACCGTTATACGCCTTAAATAGATACAATGATTATTTGTCAGTCAAATCCTAACAAAGGTGAAAAACAAACAAAGATGAGAATACAGCCACAGCCCAATGGACTACGTCCCTGATCTTGTGTCCTTATATTCTGGGGGTGGTGGGGGGATGGATCGTAAGCAAGTAGACACCACGTAGCTCGGGGTGGGGGGCATTATCAAAGGGGCGGCTGGAACAAATTACCACAAACCTCATGGCTTATAACAACAGAAACGAATCTTCTCATGATTCCAGAAGTCCCAAGTCCAGAGTCAAGGTGTGGGCAGGGCCCCCTCCCTCTGGAGGCTCTGGGGGAGGGTCCCTCCTGCCTCTTCCAGCTTCTGGGGGCTCAGGTGTCCTGGGCTCGTGGCTGCGTCCCTCCAGGGCCGTCTTCCCTGGGTGTCTCTATGTCTCTCCTCTTCTTGTAAGGACATCAGTCATTGGTTTTAGGGCCAACCCAACTCCAGTACAATCTCAGTTTGATCCTTAACTAATTACCTCTGCAAAAACTCTCTTTCCAAATAAGGTCATGTTCACAGATTCTGGGTGGTCGTGAGTTTTTGGAGGACACTGTTCACCCCGCTACAAACAAAGATGAAGCAGGGAAGGGGCTAGAGTGACTGGTGGGGAGGCGCTGTCTAAAACAGACAGGTGGGTGGGGGGCGGCCTCCGGGAGGAGGCCCAAGAGAGGGGAGAGTGTGAGCCTGTGGAGGCGCCAGCCGTGCAAAGGCCCCGAGGCAGGAAGCCGCGGCTCCGAGCAACGTGATGGAGGCCGGAGGGGCTGACTCCGTGGTCACGGGAGGAGTGGCCTGTGTTGCGAGTGTGGGGAGAGGAGAACCCCGCTGACTGGCTGCCAGTGGAGCTCTTGGGAGCGTGTGAACTCGGGGGCCAGGGGCCCCAGAAAACTCGCTCTGCCATGAGGACGGGGCCTGGAGAGCGTCACTGTCTGCCTGACTGTTCCTTGGGGGGCCTGGCATTTCCCACACTCCCCCACCCCCGCCTGAAGCTCCTGGGCTCCCAGCCTCTCCGCAGACTCCCTCCTGCTCTGTGCTGCCCAAGGTTGCCTGGCCCGAAGCCTGGTTTCTCCCTTGGCAGCCCCAGAGAATTAGCATCGGTCCAACTTCCCAGGCTGGGCCGGCGCTCGCCCTCCGGTGCCTAGGCCCCTCACCCCGATGGGGCCCCGCCTCGGGCAAGAGCCCAGAGGGGCCGACACACACTTGGCAGGCTGGGGGGGCCAAGTGTGCGTGCCCACGGGTGCCCCACGGTGCCCACGGGTCAGGTCCACGCTGAAGGGCCGGGGGCGCCGTCAGAGCTGGGAGGCCAGGGGTGGCCAGATACGGACATCTTCCTGAGACACAGAGCTGCCCAGGGAGGGTGGAGGAGAGGGGCGAAGACCCTCAGGAAGCGGCTGCGGCCGCCCTGGGGAGGTGACGGGCGCGCTCCCACGCTGGGCTACTCAAGGCAGCTCGCGACCAACATGCCGATCACCCAAGCCCCCCAGTGACGCTGTGACACGAGCCCCACAGTCACCCCGAAGTACACGTGAGGACGCAGGCTGCACGCCACAGCCCGGCACACGCACGGCCCCGCCACGCGCGTTTGTATCCAGGGCCGCTGCGCCTGGCGCTCCGCAGGGGCTGAGAAAACGGCTCTGCTTCAGCCCTACCCCCCAAGGGTGACGGCTCCGTTGTTTTCAGTTAAAGATAGTGTTTTTAGTTTGGGTGCTAGAGCTACGTAACGTCGTCATTTCCCTATGTTTGCGTGGGCTTGATTGTCGTTGTAAAATATGCGTACATAAAATTTCCTGTTGCGACCATTTTAAAGCGCACAATTCGGCTGCACCAGGTACATTCAGGATGTTGTAATCATCTCCTCCACCTGGTTCCAGAGCTGTTTTTATCACCACAAAGTAAATCCTGAACCCATTCACAGGGATCCTGGCAGCCACCAATCTACGCTCTGTGTCTATGAATCTGCCCATTCGGATGTTTCATATAAATGCAATCACACAGCATGTGGCCTGTTGGGACCCTATTCTTGCCCTTTGCATAAGGTTTTTGAGGCCCATCCATGTTGCAGCCTGTGTCAGAGCTTCGCTCCTTTTAATGGCCCAATAAATTTTCCATTATATGGACGGACCGCATTTTGTTTATCCATCATCCCTTGTACAACCTGGGTTTAAACCCACTTGTGGATGTCAAAACAGCACATTAGAGTGAAAATCGCTTCACCCTCACAGACGAGCAAGAGCATGGCCTGGACCCCTAGGCTGGGCAGCTCCCCAGCTCCCCAGAGGAAGCCCCCGGACAGCCCCCCTCCAGCCAGCGCCCCCCCAAGGCCTGTCTCCAGCACAAAGACAGCTGCTGGGCCCTGTGAACGGTGAGCCCTGGACCTTTCTTGGGGTGGTGGGGGGGGAGGAAGCCAGAACATCACAGTCACCATCTGCTTCAGGGCCTTCCCGAGGCCTTGTCCTTTGATTTAAGTTCTCTTAACAACAGACCCCAAAGCCTGGGTAGGAAGCCAGGTGAGCCGAGGGGCGGAGAGAGGCCTGGGAAGCCCACCACCTCTGTCCCCCCATCTTGCGGACGGGGTGACTGAGGCCCAGGCTGCAGGTGATGTGCTAACGGGCGCCCGGCGCCAGCAGCGGGGAGGGACGGCGGTCCAGGCCGTGGCTCCCGTCCGCGCCTGTGCTGTGCTGTCGGGGCCCCTCGGGATGGCCGGGGCACGTGAGGTCCGGGAGGGGCTCCGTGGACAAGCGTTTGTCACCCTCTTCCCTGCGCGCCCAGAGTGCTGGCCTCGCTGAATCCCCACCTTCGTGAGGGACGGACCACTTCTCCCCACTGATGACAAGGAAACCAGGGCCCACCAAAGTCACGACACGTTTCCGAGGTCACACAGCCATGCGGGGGGCCGGGTGTGCGAGGTTCCTATGAGCTGTGACAAATCACCGCGTCTGTGGTTAAGAATAACACATGTTTATGCTCCGATAGTTCTGGGAGTCGGAGCCCAAATCCGTGTCACTGACGGAAGACCGTCAGGCCGTCACAGGCTGGTTCCCTCTGGCGGCCCCCAGGGGGTCCGTTCCTTGGCCTTCTCCAGCATCTGGAGGGGCCGCGGTCCTCGGCTGGCGGCCTCCCCTCAGCCCCGCCTCTGCTCCCACTGTCACCTCTCTTCTCCGACCTCCTGCATCCCCCTCCCAAGGAGCCCGAGATGACACCAGGACCCCAGATAACTGTCTTCCATCTCAAGGTCCCCCTGCCGTGTGGTCACACACTCCCAGGCTCCAGAATTAGGGTTTGGATGTCCCTGGGGTCTTTATTCCACCGACCAGGGGAGCCTGGGCTCGAACCCAGGCTGCCGGCCTCCCAGGTGGCCTCTCACGGGGGCAACTGAGGCTCCAGGTGGCCAGGCCAGCCATCCGGTCGCAGCTGGAGCGATGCTGGGCTGCCCTCCCCAGAGCGCTCCTGGCCGAGGTGGGCGGCCACGGTCTGGGGTTTGGGATGGGGGTCCGAGCCCACGTGGTCCCTCCAGAGGCTCACGGGCTGAGGAAAGGGGTGGCGGAGGAGAAGCGAGCTGGTGGGAGGCCGCCCTCAGCATCAGTAATCGAGGGATCCGATTTAGAGGGGCCGTTGCTGGCTGGCTTCTCTTTAAATGTGCAAAGTAAAAGCGGCTCTGTGTTTATAGCATCGGCCCCTAAGGTGGGGCAACGGGAGGGGTGACCCGAACGTGGGGTTGCCGCGGAGAGGCTGGCTGCTGACCTCCGTGCGGGGGTCCCCTGGGGTGTCGGGGTGGAGTGGGTGTGCGTGTGCCGTGTGCCGTGTGCCTGCCTGGGGTGTCGGGGTGGAGTGGGTGTGCGTGTGCCGTGTGCCGTGTGCAGTGTGCCTGGGGTGTGCACGTAGCGTGTGCAGGCACCACCGTGCTGAACAGCACCCGGGCCCCACGAACCTTTCTCCCAGCCTCAGTTTCCTTATCTGTCCAACGGGGACGTGGTCTCTGACTGGCTGTGTGTCTGCCCTGGCGATGCTGGCATGAGGGAGGCGAGGGGCCGCCGGCTTCTTTTTCCAGCTTGCTGGAGGCTTCCTCTGCCTCCTGGCTGGAGCCGTCCGTGCTGGCCAGCGGCGTCGCGGCCCCTGCAGGCCTTTCCCGGTGAAGTGATGGAAACTGAGGTCAGAGAGGCCCACAGCCGGGAGGCAGGGGGTGGCATCGACACCCTGGGCGCGTGCACACAGACCTGCGTGTGGCACCCACGGCCCATGCTCTCCCACATGGCCGCTCACTCCCACATCCCGGGGGGCTGCCGAGAGGGAGGGGTCCTCGGCACCTCCCACCTGGAGAGTCGGGGTTCCAGCGCAGGTGGGACGGCTTGCCCAGGCTCTCCCACATCCACCCCCGGTCCTGGGGCCCAGATGGCACCATCACGAGGCGCCCTGGGGCCTCAGGTGCTGGAGCGGACCTGGCCAGGTCGGCACCGCCTGGACCTGGCGCAGCACGGCCCCTCGGCCCTCTGACTAGTCCTTTGGGGCAGAATCTGCTCACTCGCGGTCCCCGGGCAGGGTCCCTTCCCTGGCGGGCCCACACCCGGCACGGGCCTGAAACAAAGAGCAAGTGGCTCCGTCTGGGCGGGTGGGGGCGACGGCGAGGTGCAGCCGGTGGGGTGGTGCCCCAAGGGATACGCCCACGTCGTAACCCCTACCTGTGAATGCGGCCTCATCTGGAGATGGGGGCTCTGCAGGTACAACCTGGTTAAGATGAGGTGGCTCCGGTGGGCCCTAATCCAACCTGACGGCTGTCCTTAGAGCAAGAGGAGAAGACGGACACACGGGTGGCGCCCACGTGATGACGGTCGGAGACTGGAGGGAGGCGGCCGCCGGCCAAGGACGCGTGCAGCCCCCAGGAGCTGGAGGGGGCAGGAAGGACCCTCCCCCAGGCCTCCAGAGGCAGCGTGGCCGTGCGACCCCAGACCTGGGAGGGGAGAAATTCCTGTTCCTCCCGTCTGCGGCGCTCTTACGGGCCCCCCGGGACTCCCGTGCAGCCGGGCGGGGCAGCGTGGGCCGGCCAGGTAAACGCCGCTCGGCCGTCCTGGGGGAGCGGATCTGCGCACCGCACCACGGCCCCGTCCCCCCAGGCCAGGCTTCCTCGAGCCTCGACATCGCAGGGCAGGTCCACGGGGGCCCCTGGGATCGGGGTCTCTCCGGGATGTGCACGGGGGTCTGAGGGGCTCCGCCCACTGCCCCTTCGCTCCCTCCTTCCCTGCACAGCCGGGGTCTTCCCCTCCCCTCCTCCCCTCGACCTCTGGCAGGACTGGCCCCATCTCTGTCTCTTCTGGGGACCTGAACTGATCCTCTGGTCCCTGGAGGTCTGGGGGCTGGAGAGGGCCCTCGGGTGGAGATGGGAAGTTTAGGAGACGATGGAATAGCAAGGGCGGAGCCCCAGAGGTGAGAGTGGGGCGGGGCGAGATGCCAGCATGTCTTGGACTCTGGCTGCCTGAGGGCTCGTCCTGTGCTCTGAGGTGACACCGTGAGGGGTCCCGATCAGGGTCAGGCAGAGGAGCACCGGGCAGGCTGATCAGAGTTTCCTGGGGGGCCTGGCCAGGGCCGAAAGGCTTGGCTGCAGCAGAGACGGGCCGAGCAGGGACGCCGACCCCTCCACCCACACGGGCTCCGCCGCTAACCGAAGGCCAGCTCCTCCGCGCTCAGCTCCCCGGCTGCCCGTCCTGCGCCTGGGGGCGGCTGGACCGGGCTGGAGGGAGGCGTCTGCAGAAACGCGCGTGGCGCGGAGCCAAGAGCTCCAGTCCCCGGAGACGTCAGCCGGGCACCAACCAAGAGGGAGGAGACACAGAGTAAAACCTCTTTTTTAACGCTCTCGGCTGCTAAGTTCAGCCCTTTAGCCGGAAATCTGAGCGCGGCGCTCACACCGAACCCCGTTCCAAAGCTCGGCCTCGTCCAAGAATCTGGGGAAGAGGGGCGCCTTTCCCGGTCCCTCCGGGGCCCTGCCAGGTCGGCACAGAGATACCAGATTGGGAGCAGAGCAAGACCGTTCTCCAGGAAGAACAAGCAGGCCGGGCACAGACAGGCACAGTCAGGACCAGCCCCCCAGGTCGCCCCCGGGCCGGCAGGGGCGGCCACGCGTGAAACCGATACCGACCCGAGTGGGTGCGCTGGCCCAGCATCTCCACGAGAAAGCTCTCTCACAAAATCTGCCTCTTTCCAGGCCTCGGGGGTTTCACCAGCGAGCAGAGAACCCACGCCAACTTTCCAGGGCAGCCTCTTGGAAAGGGACCGTCAACCGCACCGCAACCCACGAGGTCCCCTGTGAAGGTGTAAAAAGGCTCCAGAGGATCCCCCTGTGGGAGACGAAGGGCAGGTCCAGCCTGCCCAGGACCGAACCTGAATTCTGAAACGTCGGCTTGGACGGGTCCTGGGGGCGCTGTCCTTTTCCAAGGGGCAGCCTGAGGCTGGGCGGGGAGTTGGGTGCCCAAGTCACATGCTGAGTGACCACCGAGGGGCCTCACCCAGCTCTCTTCATGCCGGGTCATCCTGAACCAGCACCAACCGATAACGAAAGACGGCACCCGTGACATTTAGCCACAGAAGCTTGACCGGGAGATGAGCTTTCTCAGCAAAGATTCACTCTTTCCTCCCCAGATCTGTGGTGGTGTGAGACTTCTCTGCCCCGTGGATGCTGGCCTTGCCCGGTAAAGGGTGGGTGGGCGAGAAGAAGTGTGAGTTCCGAGCCCAGGACTTGCCCTCGGGCCAAGAGGAGCAAGCCCTGGGTGTCCCACTGGACCAAGAAGAACGCGGGGCAGACCTGAGTGAACCCACAGTCTGGAGCAGGTACAGCTGAGCGCAGACCGGATCAGTCGTGTCCTAACGGACCCAGCGAGTGAGAAGGAAGCGTGCACTGCTCTGAGATTTGTGGTTACTGTTACACAGCCGTAGCTGATGGATAAAGCTTGAAACCTGGTAAAGACACGGGGAAGACAGGGAGGGGGGATGAAATCTACAGAGTGCTTTCGGAGCACCAGGCTCTTACGAGGATGGTTGGTGGGGCAATTTGCCCCATTTTGAGACAAGGAAACTTAGGCTCCGATTGGTAAAGTGACCTGCTCAAGGCCACACAGCAGAGAGCGGTGGAGCTGCGTCTGAGCCCGTGTCTGCGTTCCCACATGCATGTGTTCAGCCATTACACCTGCACCGTCCAACGCGACAGCCACCAGCTGCCTGCGGCTACTTAAACGTAACGACTTAAATTAGACAGGACGACAAGTTCAGGTCTTCACTCATACCTGCCACCTTCCAGGTGCTCCAAGGCCACGTGTGGCGGGTGGCTGTCATAGGTGACAGCGCAGACACAGCACATCCCCAGCGGCCAGGGAGTGCTGGTGGACAGGGCCCCCGGGCATGGGTTCAGGCTAGCCATCCTGACCGCCTGGGAGATGGCACACCGCCACCTCTGCCTCTGCCGCGTTTGCTCTGCGAGTGAACCAGGGGCCTCCGATGGCAGCCGGGCAGACGGCGCATCCACAACGGCTGCGCGGCGGGGCGGCTCGCCAGGGATGTGGCCTCACGCGCTCCCTCCCTCGGGCCATGGAAACTGCGTGGGGCCGGGGCAGCCACGCCAGACTGTCTGCTCATCTCAGGACCTGATCATCTCATGTGCTCTGTCACCACCCGGGGCGGCTCAGTTTACCCCTCGGTGACTTAGCCTCTTGCCACCAGGCCCTGGGTCAGGGGTGGCCCAGGTAGGGCCCCTGCCAGGGGGGCTTGCAGCTGGGGGCCCACGCTGCCCAGGGGTTAGACACATCCCCAGGTGGTGATGCCCCAAGTGGGGACGCTTCAGCTCTGTGGGTCACTCAGAGCACAGAAAATAAACAAGCGTCTCCATGTCCCACAAACACATGTGCTTCTATGCCCGGCTGCCCCAGTGAGGGGCAAGGTTCAGTCCACTGTCTTCCTCTCGGAGGCCCGCAGGTCGGGGGCTCACTTCCCCTGCCAATGGGCGTGTTGCCCGGGGGAGGAGGGTTGGAGATTAGGGGTGTGGGCCCCCATAGGCACCAGCAGACAGTAAGCACTTCATAAACAGGGGTTAACACTGCCTGTGAAAGAAGAAGGGCCTTATGTTTTTAAAGGTTCATAAAAAAAGTGACAGACACCATATGTGGTCTGCTGAGCCTGAAAGAATTACCGTTAGCCCTTCACAGGAAAAGTCTGCAACCTCTGGGATGGAGAAAAGGACCTAGCACACAGGCCCCATGGGAGGGGGCCTCCTGGGGTGGCCAGGAGCCTGCAGATGTGCTCCACTCCTCGGACACCAGCCCCGCACCTGCCCAGACACCTGGCGTCTCAGATCCCTGGAGACTCTGGAGGGCCCACCTCCCCCACCCACATCCCTGGCGTCTCTGGAGAGTCCCCGTTCCCCACCCAGATCCCTGGAGACTCTGGAGGGTCCACCATCCGCTCCCAGATCCCTGGAGACTCTGGAGGGTCCACCATCCGCTCCCAGATCCCTGGAGACTCTGGAGGGCGCACCTCCCCCACCCAGATCCCTGGAGTCTCTGGAGGGCCCACCTCCTCCAACCAGATCCCTGCAGTCTCTAGAGGGCGCACCTCCCCCACCCAGATCCCTGGAGTCTCTGGAGGGCCCACCTCCCCCACCCAGATCCCTGGCATCTCTGCAGGGTCCACCTCCCTCACCCAGACCCCTGGAGACTCTGGAGGGCCCACCTCCTCCAACCAGATCCCTGCAGTCTCTAGAGGGCGCACCTCCCCCACCCAGATCCCTGGAGACTCTGGAGGGCGCACCTCCCCCACCCAGATCCCTGGAGACTCTGGAGGGCCCACCTCCTCCAACCAGATCCCTGCAGTCTCTAGAGGGCGCACCTCCCCCACCCAGATCCCTGGAGACTCTGGAGGGCCCACCTCCCCCACCCAGATCCCTGGAGTCTCTGGAGGGTCCCCGTTCCCCACCCAGATCCCTGGAGACTCTGGAGGGTCCACCATCCGCTCCCAGATCCCTGGAGACTCTGGAGGGTCCACCATCCGCTCCCAGATCCCTGGAGACTCTGGAGGGCGCACCTCCCCCACCCAGATCCCTGGAGACTCTGGAGGGCGCACCTCCCCCACCCAGATCCCTGGAGACTCTGGAGGGCGCACCTCCCCCACCCAGATCCCTGGAGACTCTGGAGGGCGCACCTCCCCCACCCAGATCCCTGGAGACTCTGGAGGGCGCACCTCCCCCACCCAGATCCCTGGAGACTCTGGAGGGCGCACCTCCCCCACCCAGATCCCTGGAGACTCTGGAGGGCGCACCTCCCCCACCCAGATCCCTGGAGACTCTGGAGGGCGCACCTCCCCCACCCAGATCCCTGGAGACTCTGGAGGGCGCACCTCCCCCACCCAGATCCCTGGAGACTCTGGAGGGCGCACCTCCCCCACCCAGATCCCTGGAGACTCTGGAGGGCCCACCTCCTCCAACCAGATCCCTGCAGTCTCTAGAGGGCGCACCTCCCCCACCCAGATCCCTGGAGTCTCTGGAGGGCCCACCTCCCCCACCCAGATCACTGGAGTCTCTGGAGGGTCCACCTCCCCCACCCAGATCCCTGGCATCTCTGCAGGGTCCACCTCTCCCACCCAGACCCCTGGAGTCTCTGGAGGGCCCACCTCCCCCTCCCAGACCCCTGGAGTCTCTGGCGGGTCCACCTCCCTCTCCCAGATCCCTGGAGACTCTGGCGGGTCCACCTCCTCCACCCAGGCCCCTGGTCCCTCTGTGAGGCCCACCCCCTGCCCTCTCCATGGCCCCTAAGGGCTGGGCTGCTAGCAACGTGTGTTCTGTGGACAAGCTCCTCATCCCAGCCCCCTGGCTGACCGAGGTCCGCAGATTCTGTTCCAGGAGCCCCGCCCTGCACGACCCCTGCCTCCTTGGAGCTGTGGGCCCCGTGCCTGTTGTGGCCCCTTCTGGGCCGAAGCTTCTTCATGTGCTTCGTGTGCCGGCCAGACTCCCCCTCCCTGGGGGCTCCTTCCAGCTCCCAGTGGCCCGCATTCCCTAATCCCCCAAAGCTGAGGACCACACCTGACTTCAGGGTCTGACACCCGGCTCTGGGCCTGGCCCGTGGCCCCTGGCCCTGCCCTCTCTCTCACTCCCGCCTGTGAGGTGCTCGGCCCGAACCACAGTGACCCCGCCCTCAGGCCACGTCCACCAGCTGGCCGAGGGGGCCTGACCGGCGGATGGATCAGCGATGTCCGCTGGAGCTGGGGAGGTGCTGGGTACTCGCTGACCCCGCTTTACAGCGCGGGCTGTTTTCCTGAGCTTCCGTTCCTGGGCCCTTCTTCCCCCAGAAGAGAACGCAAACTCGTGATGTTGGTAGCGAGGCCGTCCGCTTGCTCCCCTGCGTCGGCCGCCCGGTCACGTCCGGGCCCTTGGGTCCAGGGCTGATGGCTCAGCTGCTCCCTGCAATCGCTGTCCTCTCTCTCGCCGCCCCCCTTGGGCTTTGTGACTGCGCCCACCGCGGCCTGCAGCCCTGCCGGCACAGGGGCCTCTCACCCCCTTGGGAACTGCGGTGGGGGCCAGAGCGCCAGTGTGGGTCTCGGTCGACACTGGCTGCCTTGGAACAGAGCGAGGTCTTCCAGAAGGACGACAAGCACACAGGACGGTTACTATTTACGGGGACACGCGGGGGGTCGGGGCGGAGGGCCCGGGGGGCAGGGAGCCGAGTGGCTGGGGGTAGGCGGGGGCGTCACCCGTCTGCCCTGTCGTATTTCCTGAGCGGGAGGCGCCGGGAGGGTGCGTGAGCTTGTTCTCGACACCTTGCAATATCACCAGAGTATTGCAGAATAATAGAAGGAGAGCCGGCGGAAGAGGAAGGGGCACACGGGCGCCTCCGACGTGCCCGGGGGCATGTGCGCGAGGGGGCGGGGGGTGGGAGCCCCAGGGAAGCACCTCTTCACACTTGTGGGAGCAGAGGTAAGAAGAGGGTCCCCGTCTTCCATCCGTCGTGACTGTTCCAGACAAATCAGCGTCTCCTGCCTGGAGGGTGACGCCGCAGGCCACAGCCCACCCCCGAGGAGAGCCCAGGAGGAGATTCTGCTCACAGGCTGGTGTCAGTGCCCCCACGGCGCCCCAGCTCTGCCGCCGCCATCACAGGGCCTCCGCTGTGTGTCTGTGCCCCCCCCCCGCCCCCCCGCATCAGGGCACCAGTGTGACCGCCTCTTAACTAATTACATCTGCCAAGACCCCATTTCCAAATAAGATCACCCTCACAGGGGCCGGTGGGTGTGGATTCGGAGGGACTCTGTCCAGCCGGCACACAGGCCATGCCTCTCCCGGCTCTGACTTGTCTGCTTGTCTGGGACCGAGTGGGTCCTACATGGTAACAGTCATAGGAGAGAAGATGGTCCGGTACCTCTGGAGGGGACAAAAGCGTCCTGGGGGATGGGGCCCCGGTGTATCCAGGAGATGGCCCTTCTCTACCAACTGGCCAGCTTGTCACCAGAGACGCTAACAAATCAGTGGCACTCGGGCTGCCAGGCCTCGGTTCCTGCCAGGACAGATGTTACTAATAAATCACAGACTACCTTCCCTACGGGCAGTAGCCAGCACCAGCCGGGAGGCCTCCTTCCTGGAGCCAGAGGGTCCCCCCAGGTAATCAGAGGGACGGCAAGGGCTACTCAGAGCTGGGAAGGGGCAGCCAGGCAGTTTGCACGCGGCCCGTGGAACGTCCTGGGGCACACGGAGAGCTCACAGCTACAACCGCTGGTTATGTTACATCATTTTTCTGAGATGTGTCACCCAAAACGCAGGCAACCAAAGAAAAGCAGATAAGTTGGATTCACTGAAGTTGAAAATGTTTGTGCTTCAAAGCACACCATCGACAAAGTGAAAAGACCACCCACAGAATGGGAGAAAATATTTACAAATAGTATATCTGATAAGAGTCGAGTATCTATAGAAAATCTATAGAACTCTTAAAGCCCAACAGACCTGAACAGACATTTCTCCAGGGAAGATGCCCGAACGGCTGAGAAGCACAGGAAAAGATACTCCACGTCATCAGCCACGGGGGAAACAAATCCAAACCACAGCGAGAGGCCCCTTCATGCCACGTGGGGTGGGCTAGGATCAGAAGCATGGACAATAACAAGCGTCGGCGAGGATGTGGGGGAATCAGAGCCCTCCTGCTCAGCTGGTGGGAATGCAAAACGGTGCAGCCGCCCTGGAAAATAGTTCAGCAGATCCTTGAAATGGTAAATGAACAGCGTGACGCCAGGACCTGGCAATTCCACACATAGGTATACACCCAAGAGAAATGAGAACGTAGGTCCACGCAGAAACTCATACCCGAATGTTCGTAGCAAACCAAACGCTCTTAAGTGATCAATGGGTAAATAAAATATGTTCTATCCACACAATGGGATGTTATTCAACTGTAAAAAGGAATGAAGGACTGACACATGCTACAATGTGTACAAACCTTAGCAACATTATACTAAGTGAAAGAAGCCAGATACAAAGGGACAACAGTATATGAATCCACCAACAGCAAATGTCCAGAAGGGAAAATCCACAGAGATAGAAAGTAGCCTTGCAGTTGCCAGGGGCTGGGGGAGGGGAAATGTGAGACGCTTGGGTTCAGAGTTTGTTTGGGAATGATGAAAATTTTGTGGAATTAGATGGTGGCAGTGGTTGCATAACTTTGTGAGTCCACTAAAAGCCACTGAATTGTACACTTTAAAAGGAAGAATTTTATGGTGTGTGAATATATCTCAATTTTTAAAGTTTCATCCATGCATCCATCTGTCAATCCATCCATCCATCACTGGAGTCTCTGGAGGGTCCACCTCCCCCACCCAGATCCCTGGCATCTCTGCAGGGTCCACCTCTCCCACCCAGACCCCTGGAGTCTCTGGAGGGCCCACCTCCCCCTCCCAGACCCCTGGAGTCTCTGGCGGGTCCACCTCCCTCTCCCAGATCCCTGGAGACTCTGGCGGGTCCACCTCCTCCACCCAGGCCCCTGGTCCCTCTGTGAGGCCCACCCCCTGCCCTCTCCATGGCCCCTAAGGGCTGGGCTGCTAGCAACGTGTGTTCTGTGGACAAGCTCCTCATCCCAGCCCCCTGGCTGACCGAGGTCCGCAGATTCTGTTCCAGGAGCCCCGCCCTGCACGACCCCTGCCTCCTTGGAGCTGTGGGCCCCGTGCCTGTTGTGGCCCCTTCTGGGCCGAAGCTTCTTCATGTGCTTCGTGTGCCGGCCAGACTCCCCCTCCCTGGGGGCTCCTTCCAGCTCCCAGTGGCCCGCATTCCCTAATCCCCCAAAGCTGAGGACCACACCTGACTTCAGGGTCTGACACCCGGCTCTGGGCCTGGCCCGTGGCCCCTGGCCCTGCCCTCTCTCTCACTCCCGCCTGTGAGGTGCTCGGCCCGAACCACAGTGACCCCGCCCTCAGGCCACGTCCACCAGCTGGCCGAGGGGGCCTGACCGGCGGATGGATCAGCGATGTCCGCTGGAGCTGGGGAGGTGCTGGGTACTCGCTGACCCCGCTTTACAGCGCGGGCTGTTTTCCTGAGCTTCCGTTCCTGGGCCCTTCTTCCCCCAGAAGAGAACGCAAACTCGTGATGTTGGTAGCGAGGCCGTCCGCTTGCTCCCCTGCGTCGGCCGCCCGGTCACGTCCGGGCCCTTGGGTCCAGGGCTGATGGCTCAGCTGCTCCCTGCAATCGCTGTCCTCTCTCTCGCCGCCCCCCTTGGGCTTTGTGACTGCGCCCACCGCGGCCTGCAGCCCTGCCGGCACAGGGGCCTCTCACCCCCTTGGGAACTGCGGTGGGGGCCAGAGCGCCAGTGTGGGTCTCGGTCGACACTGGCTGCCTTGGAACAGAGCGAGGTCTTCCAGAAGGACGACAAGCACACAGGACGGTTACTATTTACGGGGACACGCGGGGGGTCGGGGCGGAGGGCCCGGGGGGCAGGGAGCCGAGTGGCTGGGGGTAGGCGGGGGCGTCACCCGTCTGCCCTGTCGTATTTCCTGAGCGGGAGGCGCCGGGAGGGTGCGTGAGCTTGTTCTCGACACCTTGCAATATCACCAGAGTATTGCAGAATAATAGAAGGAGAGCCGGCGGAAGAGGAAGGGGCACACGGGCGCCTCCGACGTGCCCGGGGGCATGTGCGCGAGGGGGCGGGGGGTGGGAGCCCCAGGGAAGCACCTCTTCACACTTGTGGGAGCAGAGGTAAGAAGAGGGTCCCCGTCTTCCATCCGTCGTGACTGTTCCAGACAAATCAGCGTCTCCTGCCTGGAGGGTGACGCCGCAGGCCACAGCCCACCCCCGAGGAGAGCCCAGGAGGAGATTCTGCTCACAGGCTGGTGTCAGTGCCCCCACGGCGCCCCAGCTCTGCCGCCGCCATCACAGGGCCTCCGCTGTGTGTCTGTGCCCCCCCCGCCCCCCCGCATCCGGGCACCAGGGTGGCCGCCTGGGAGCAGAGGTAAGAAGAGGGTCCCCGTCTTCCATCCGTCGTGACTGTTCCAGACAAATCAGCGTCTCCTGCCTGGAGGGTGACGCCGCAGGCCACAGCCCACCCCCGAGGAGAGCCCAGGAGGAGATTCTGCTCACAGGCTGGTGTCAGTGCCCCCACGGCGCCCCAGCTCTGCCGCCGCCATCACAGGGCCTCCGCTGTGTGTCTGTGCCCCCCCCCCGCCCCCCCGCATCAGGGCACCAGTGTGACCGCCTCTTAACTAATTACATCTGCCAAGACCCCATTTCCAAATAAGATCACCCTCACAGGGGCCGGTGGGTGTGGATTCGGAGGGACTCTGTCCAGCCGGCACACAGGCCATGCCTCTCCCGGCTCTGACTTGTCTGCTTGTCTGGGACCGAGTGGGTCCTACATGGTAACAGCCATAGGAGAGAAGATGGTCCGGTACCTCTGGAGGGGACAAAAGCGTCCTGGGGGATGGGGCCCCGGTGTATCCAGGAGATGGCCCTTCTCTACCAACTGGCCAGCTTGTCACCAGAGACGCTAACAAATCAGTGGCACTCGGGCTGCCAGGCCTCGGTTCCTGCCAGGACAGATGTTACTAATAAATCACAGACTACCTTCCCTACGGGCAGTAGCCAGCACCAGCCGGGAGGCCTCCTTCCTGGAGCCAGAGGGTCCCCCCAGGTAATCAGAGGGACGGCAAGGGCTACTCAGAGCTGGGAAGGGGCAGCCAGGCAGTTTGCACGCGGCCCGTGGAACGTCCTGGGGCACAGGGAGAGCTCACAGCTACAACCGCTGGTTATGTTACATCATTTTTCTGAGATGTGTCACCCAAAACGCAGGCAACCAAAGAAAAGCAGATAAGTTGGATTCACTGAAGTTGAAAATGTTTGTGCTTCAAAGCACACCATCGACAAAGTGAAAAGACCACCCACAGAATGGGAGAAAATATTTACAAATAGTATATCTGATAAGAGTCGAGTATCTATAGAAAATCTATAGAACTCTTAAAGCCCAACAGACCTGAACAGACATTTCTCCAGGGAAGATGCCCGAACGGCTGAGAAGCACAGGAAAAGATACTCCACGTCATCAGCCACGGGGGAAACAAATCCAAACCACAGCGAGAGGCCCCTTCATGCCACGTGGGGTGGGCTAGGATCAGAAGCATGGACAATAACAAGCGTCGGCGAGGATGTGGGGGAATCAGAGCCCTCCTGCTCAGCTGGTGGGAATGCAAAACGGTGCAGCCGCCCTGGAAAATAGTTCAGCAGATCCTTGAAATGGTAAATGAACAGCGTGACGCCAGGACCTGGCAATTCCACACGTAGGTATACACCCAAGAGAAATGAGAACGTAGGTCCACGCAGAAACTCATACCCGAATGTTCGTAGCAAACCAAACGCTCTTAAGTGATCAATGGGTAAATAAAATATGTTCTATCCACACAATGGGATGTTATTCAACTGTAAAAAGGAATGAAGGACTGACACATGCTACAATGTGTACAAACCTTAGCAACATTATACTAAGTGAAAGAAGCCAGATACAAAGGGACAATAGTATATGAATCCACCAACAGCAAATGTCCAGAAGGGAAAATCCACAGAGATAGAAAGTAGCCTTGCAGTTGCCAGGGGCTGGGGGAGGGGAAATGTGAGACGCTTTCATCCTCCCATCCATCCATCCATCCATCCATCCATCCTCCCATCCATCCATCCATCCACCCATCCATCCATCCACCCATCCGTCCATCCGTCCATCCATCCATCCATCCATCCATCATCCACCATCTACCATCTACCCACCCACACACCCATCCATCCATCCATCCATCCGTCCATCCATCCTCCCATCCATCCATCCGTCCATTCATCCACCTATCCATCCATCCCCCCATCCATCCATCCATCCTCCCATCCATCCATCCATCCATCCATCCTCCCATCCATCCATCCATCCATCCATCCATCCATCCACCCATCCACCCATCCGTCCATCCGTCCATCCATCCATCCATCCATCATCCACCATCTACCATCTACCCACCCACCCATCCATCCATCCATCCATCCATCCACCCATCCACCCACCCATCCATCCATCCATCCATCCATCCATCCTCCCATCCATCCATCCGTCCGTTGCTGCTGGCTCTGGAAAGCTGTTAAGTTGGTTCTGTGTGAGGCAGAGAGATGAGTGGGTTGGATCTGGCCCCCACGGGGCTTCTCGTCTGGGGGACTTAGGATCAGGTTGCTGGTCACATTCCCCCATCAGCCCATCACTGCTTTGATGAACCAAGAAGTCCTGTCCAGTGAGCCATCCTCAACCAGGTGAGACTAGGGGCAGTGGCTCCAAGCCCACCCCTGGGCGACCCAGACCCGCAGGGTGGCCAGAGATGAAATCATCCTCTGCTCCCCGCTCCCCTGTGTCCACATGCTTGACCAACGGGACGCGGCCGAAGGGAGGTGCTGGGGAAGGCGGGTAAAGGCCCAGGCCATCAGAAGGCCCCTTGGGACGCTCACTGTCAGCCCCGAGCTGCCATGGAAGAAGTCTGACCGCTGCTGGAGTCCAGCCCACGGTCACAGCTGGCTAGCCTCCCAGCTGTCCCCGCCGAGCGGCCCACTGTGGGAGGGACGCCGCGTCGGACCTACTGCGGCAGCCTGTCTGCCCGCTGACCACCACGGAGGGACGCGTGCTGACACCACAGGGCACCGAGGAACCGTGCTCCTGACCCTGGGGAGGAGGAGACGCAGTGGCCCGGGCTGTCCCGAGTGCTAAGCTTTGGGGGGTCATCTCGCAGCAGCAGAGAGCTCCCCCTGCACTGCCCACCGCCACCTCCCTCCCTCCCTGCCTGCCTGCCTTCCCGTGGAGCAGGGGACGCGCCCCATGGGGTCGATCTCACCTGCCCCGTCCCCGCCCTCACCCTGGAACCAGAGCCATGTCACGTGGCACGCTGATGCGGCTGCTGGCCCACGGCTCAGGTGGGAAGACGCCTGCTGCATCTCTCGGGGCCCAGAGCACTCACCCTAAGGCAGCAGCCCCTGACCCGGGTCCTGTGGGCCGCTGTGTCCACGTCGGTCCCCGGGGTATCGTGTGGTCGGTTCTACGGCTCTGCCAGGGGTTTGGTCCTTTGGGTTTCCCTGAGAAGATGCAGCTGTGTCCACACCCCCACCCCCGGCCACAGGGGCCCCACCTGGGGGCTGTGCTCCTTGTCCTCTGTGGCCGGGGGTGGGGGTTTGCCTGGGTGAGGAGGGGACACAGGAGGGGATGAGGACTGGGCGGGCGGGAAAGCAAAATGACCGGCTGGCGTCAGGCGCCGTCGTCAGCAGAGGCGGCGGGGCCTGACCCGATGCCTTTGCCAGGTCGGCCCGAGTGTGGCCCCAGCCGGGCGGGGAGGCCAGTGGGCAGCAGGACGCACCTGCACAGAGCCCTGCCCGGCCCTGCACCTGCCCTGCAGGCCGCCTGGCGAGCTGGGAGCCTCCGGAGCCGAGTTCCCCGGCAAGGCTGGGGCCTGGTTCCGGTCTCATCTGTCTAGCGTCGCCGGATGCGCCCGGAGACCTTCGGGTTCAGCTTGCGGGTGGCTTACGCTGCAGCCCCTCTGTGCGCGCGTAGTGCTGCCCTGGGTCTCACGTCCACCTGGAGCCCGCGAGGGTGACGTTACTCGCAAAGGGTCTCTGCAGGTGTGACTGAGTTAAGAGGAGCTCACGCGGGACGGGGGCGCCCTCGCCCGGTGGGACTGGCGTCCCCACGAGCAGACAGGCACAGAGGACAGGCCGAGAGGAGACCGGGCGGGGCTGCCCTCAGGCCCAGGGGCTCAAAGGCCTGCAGGCAGCAGGCTACTCCTTTCAAGCTGGTTATTTACATAAATCCATTCATAAGAACCCACAATGGATAGACAGCATTTATACATTTTAGTTCCTTTTAAAATGAAGCCGTCCACTCTTATCTTGTCTTAGAGCTAAGGTAACACGTGTCTGGGTTCGGCAGGGACAGGCCCAGTTTATGTCTGTTGTCCCAGCGCCCCATCCAATGTAACACTTGACCCAGAATTTAAAATTTTAATATTCTTCTGTTAATAGTTGAATTAAAATAGGCCTAGATAAGCTTGGTGTAACTCCCTATATTTTTTCCTCCTAGCTTGTGCAAGGTTCTTGTCTAGGAGGGTGTGAGGCGCACGGGCAATGAACAACTTTCATACTTTAACATGTGGCAGAAACTGAAAAACAAGGGCTAACCTATCACTTTTCTTGACCTGTCTAGACAGATTTAAATTAGCGTCTTGCTTTAAAGGACGGCACGCAGGGGGGTGCGCAGATAAAACGATATATCCTTAGACACGATTGGGGTGGGATAACTGGCTCTTTCCAGCCTCTTAGTGGTGAAAGAAGTAGCCTAGTCTGGGCAGCTGCAGGCGGGAAGGACCTTCCCCGGAGCCTCTGGAGGGGAGGGCAGCCCTGGGACCCCTCGATCGCAGACTTCCAGCCTCCAGACTGTGAGAGAATACAACGTGTGAAATATCCATTCTACGAGACAAGGAGGAGTGGGGGAGGGCTGGGGGCTCAGAGACCGCCCCCCACCCCCGGCAGGGAGAGGCAGGGCCACCCCATCTTGCTGAGGAGGGAAACGCCACCCAGTGTCCACCTGGTGGAGGAGCCTGGTGCCGGGCAAAGTCGGGGTCTGGGGCCGTGCCGGTGGCAGAGGAGTGAGCGAGGGGCTGGGCTCCACTTCCCAGGACCAGGCCCCCTCCCCAGCTTATCTGCTGCAGCCCCTCAGCGCACCGCACCCTCCTGTGAAGGCTCCGGGCCTGATCACCGGCTATCGGCCGCCCCAGCCCGGCTCCAAACCCCACACTCCTCATCGCTGCGCTGAGAACGGGGAGAACGGGGAGCCGCCGGCCGGCAGAAGACGGAGACTCATCGAACAGGAGCCAACGGGACCAAGAAACGCACGGCGTCCTCCCGAGCAGGGCCTGAGGAGGGGACGGGGCACCCTGCCACAGAGGATGGCAACAGGGCACAGGAACCCTGATTAGAGGGAGGGGGGAAGAGTTTAAATAAACAGAGAGGCTGCAGACTTGGCGATGAGTCAATTAACGTAGGAGAAACACCCAAAAGGACGCAACCCCGCAAAACCTGGCGACGTGTCTCACGTCAAGAGTTTTCAGGCTGAGATCGAGGGCTTTTAAGAGGTGCCCTCCACGTGCTGTGGGCTCTGGGCTTGGTCGCCCCGTGGCAAGCTCAGCTGGTTTCCCTGGTCCGAGGACTCATCTGGGGTGAGTGAGCAGAGGAGATCCCGGGGACCTGACCCAGCCACTTCCCCCTGCTGAGGAAGCCGACCCTCCCAGGAGTGGCCTGCAGCGGCCACAGTAAACTAACACAAACTTAGCAGCTTGAAACGACAGACATTTATCCCCTCAGAGTTCTGGAGACGAGAAATCCGAAGTCCAGGGGTCACAGGGCCGGGCTGCCTCCGGAGGCTCTGGGGGAGGGTCCCTCCTGCCCCCTCCAGCTCCCGGGGGCTCCAGGCGTCCTTGGCCCGTGGCCGCAGCCCTTCAGGCTCTGCCTCTGTCCTCACATGGCCTCCCCTCTGTGTCTGTGTCTCTGTCCTCTGCTTTTCTCTTCCAAGGGCACCTGGATGTAGGCCCATCGTGCTCCGGGACGAACGCTCTCACCTCATCTCTCTACCTTAACTACACCTGTAAAGACCCTTCTTCCACGTAAGGTCCCAGCCTGAGGTTCCAGGTGGACCTATACCAGGGGCCACATCTCAACCCCTGCCCCCTCCTGGCCGGCTGAGCCCTCGAGGCTCACGGGTTCAAGGGGCTCTAGATTCTCACCCTGCGTTGCTGGTGGTTTCCTGAGAAGGTGTCCCCATCAGCAGGCTGTCACTCCCTTCGGCTGTGTTATTTACCCTGATATCCCCAGAATGGCCGCCAGGCCCGGCAACGAGGGGTCCGAGATGGGACATGAGGACCTGAGCCCGCTCTTCACCCCTCTGCTCCCGGGGAGCAGGCTTCACGTGCCCAACCTGGCTGCTGCCTTACGGCCTGTGTCCCGCCTCCCGGGGCCGCGGGGTTCTGGCCTTCCAGGGCATCTCCAAAGACGCTGGTGGTGGTCGAGTTTCAGTGGGCAGAAACCACCGGGAACGACATCCACAGACCCACGGGTACTCAAACGCTGGATACAGGAATCCCACTGAAGGAGCGAAAACCGGGGGAAGCATCAAAGGGCACACAAATTAAAGCACAGAGAGGTTCCCCGCAGCGGGCTTCACGGGAGCAGATTCTGCAGCGACTAAGGTTCAACACCTGGGCAGCGCTGAGGGAAGTGACACACCAGCCCCCTCAGTGACGTACTGGCAGCCAGCGAGTCGCGTTCAGGAGGCCTTTTCACGACCCGGAGAAGTGACGGGACGGGATGCTAATGCAGCATGATCTCATCTGTACCGTGTGCACGCGACCCCCCACGCACACGCGTCAACAGAAGCGCGGTCCACTGTCCGAAAAATAACTGATGTATCTTAAGTCTTCAGTTTGTTAGGAAAAGGGGGCCACATTTGATGCAAGAGCCAAACTCCTTGGGACTTCCCTGGCGGTCCACTGGCTAAGGCTCTGTGCTCCCAATGCCGGGGGCCCGGGTTCGATCCCTGGTCCGGGAGCTAGATCCCACGGGCAGGCCGCAACTAAGCCTGCACGTGGTGACGAAGCTCCCGCGTGCTGCAGCTCAGACCCGGTGCAGCCAAACGAACGAACAAATAAGTAAATACTAAAAAAAAAGAGAGCAAGACTTCTTAAACTTCCCTCCTGCCCCCCCTTCACTGAACCGACTCCTCCAACACCACATTCTCTCCAAGCCCAGCTGCCCTGTTTGTTTTTCTCCTCCTCAGATCTTAGGAGCAGACCAGAACCCCCGGCCCGAACCCGTCAGAAGAACAGAAGCTCCTCCCTCTCGGAAGGAAGGTGAGGCCGCCGTGAGCAATCGTGCCGAACCAAACCGATTTTCCTGACATCTCTCTCCGTTGCTCTCTCTCCCTGTCTCCGTCTCCATCAGGCTGGAAGGAAATGCCCCCAGCTTGTAACCGTCACTGTGAGTCACCTTGGACCCCTCTTCCATGCCCAGCCAATCCAGAGCCCTCTCTCAGCTGAAGCCCAGGGCCCGGTTTCTGTCCGGGTTGGTGCTGAGCAACAAGGACGCCTGGGTGGGCCGTGGAGGCCAGAGCACGGCTGGGGGTGTGATGTGAGGCAGGCTCCTTCTCCTGAGGCTCAGGACCAAGGCAGCGAGAGGCAACGGCACAGACATGACGACAGCTCACGGGGGCGGGGGGCGGGTATCACTCACTGGAGGCCCAGCTCGGTGGCTCTGAGGGGATGGGAAGGCTGCAGGCTCTGAGGCAGGACCCCTGGGTCTCAGGCGCTTGGACTGAAGGGGCACCTGGGGCGCCCGAGTCTTCTCATCTGCGGAACGGAGGACACACCGTTTGCACAGGTCCTCCACACGAAGATGACCTCTGCAAACTGTGAAGGGATGGCTCCGGGCAGTGGGTACCAGAGCGGCCCCCACCATGTTCCCGGGCATCCTTCCCTCCAACTGGCCCTTCTCAGCTTACATGTTATGGGGTCAGCCTTGCTTCACTCACTCAAGTGGTGCCTTCCTGCTGCCCACGCGCTGCAGGACGTGCCTGGTGGCCGCACAGAAAGGGGTTTTGCTACTAAACAGCCCCCAGTCCATGACTTGGATTTGGGGCCAGGTCGATGCCAGCCCCAGCGCTGCCCACGAGGACCCCTGGCTCCGAGGCTGTGCCCTGGCGTGGAGGTGCGTGTGCCCCCGGGAGGGCTGGTGGGGCCGGGTGCAGAGTGTGCGCTGACGCCTGTGTCGAGGGTTCCCATGGGTGTTTCCGGGCGGCAGGCACTGCCGCCAGCTCCCCACACCAACAGCATCATTCCCTGCAGTAAAGCCACAGCGTTCTTGGCCACCGCACCGAAACCCGACCCACTTAATACCTAATGGGAAGGCGCACTTGGAATATGCTTCCTATGAGTCATTTTCCATCCTCCATCTGTCAAAAATGCAAGTTTGTTTATTTCCGAGAGACGCTCTCAGTGGTTTTACTGATGACAACTAAACACAAAGGAAGGGCGGCGAGAACCCGTCTCACTGTGAGGAGAACCACCTGCTGAAGGAGACGCCGGAGACCCAAAGGCCCACCTGGAGGGAGAGCGCCCTAGACAGAGGGGCTGGGGCCAGGCCCAGCACTGCTCTCAGAACAAAAGGGGACTGTCCCCAAAGCCTGCATCCTAAGGTTTCAGGACACAGGGGTGTATCCACGGAGGGGAATATGAGTGCTGCTCCTGCTGCTAAGGGTGATGCTGATGGTGGTGATGGTGCTGATGGTGATGGTGGTGATGGTGGTGATGGTGGTGATGATGGTGATGATGGTGGTGATGATGGTGATGATGGTGATGATGGTGGTGATGATGGTGATGATGATGGTGATGATGGTGATGCTGGTGATGATGATGGTGATGATGGTGATGCTGGTGATGCTGATGGTGGTGATGATGGTGATGATGGTGATGGTGATGATGGTGATGGTGGTGATGATGCTGATGCTGATGGTGGTGATGATGCTGATGGTGGTGATGGTGGTGATGGTGATGATGCTGATGGTGGTGATGATGCTGATGGTGGTGATGATGATGGTGATGATGGTGATGATGATGGTGATGATGGTGATGATGGTGATGATGGTGATGATGGTGGTGATGATGCTGATGGTGGTGATGATGGTGATGGTGATGGTGGTGATGGTGATGGTGGTGATGATGGTGATGATGGTGATGGTGATGGTGGTGATGATGGTGATGGTGGTGATGATAATACAGCTGCCCAGTGTTTAGTGAGCACCTACTGCATGCCACGTGTTTCCCCACCCATGCTCTCTTGCTCGGTCTGTGTGCTCCCTTTTTGTGGATGAGGCTCCGATGAGTGAAAAGATAAGTCCAAGGTCACAGGCAGCAAGGTGGTGTGAGGGTGTACCCAGTCTGGCTGCCTCTCAGCAGCAGCTTTTGTGCAGGCACTTCAGGAGTAGAGGTCAGGGGAGGGCCAGAGGAGGAACTGGCCCTTTTCCCAGGGGCATGAAACCTGCTTCCCCCACCTCTGGAGGCAGTGAGCCAGATGGGGGGGTTCTTCCTCAGCCCTGTGCCCCACCAAGTGGAGGCCCAGGGGAACTGAAGAAAGGCAGAGTGAAACTAGGAGACACCCTCTTGGTTTTTGATTTTTGTTCCAACATGGGAACACTGGTAACATGCAGTGCTAACGTAGGAGTGGTGACGCAGCCCTCTTGGCTCTGGGGTGGTAGCCTAACTAGCCCAGCTTTTCGGAAGGCTTGGCAATAGGCATGAATATTTTACAGTCCCACATCTAGGTACTGATCCTACAGAAATGCTGGCAAAAGCGTCCACACTTACAGGAACAGAGGACGCTGGCAGCGGACGGCTAGGAATAGCATGAAACGGCAGCAGCCTGAATGGCCGTCAACAGGCTGGCTCAAAGCATCCTGCCGTGGGAAAGTGTCCTCTGGTGTCATAAGCGAAGGACATGCTTTCAGATCCCGTTAGTAAAGACACTATATACCCATGAAGGCATGGAAAGTTCTGGGAGGTTACATATCAGTGTTAACAGCATTCTCTCTGCAGAAGGGGAGGGGCTGGGGCTTGTGTGGGCAGGAGCTGAGTCTTTCCTGTGTCTATGCATCCCTGGCCCTGAGCATCGTGTCTGGCAGGCGCAGGTGTGTGAGGAGCGTGGGGTGAGTGGGTGCTGGGGGGGTGAGCTGGATTTAGTAGGGCCTAAGTGATCAGCTGGGCACACGAGAGCAAGCCCAGGGCTTACGGGCGAGGCCTTGGTCAAACTGCTTGCCCTCAGCCTCAGTTTACCTCTCTGTGAACCGGGGTGTGACAAGCCCCTCCTTCCTAGGAGAGCTGTGAGGGCTGGAGCCCAAGAGGGTATGAAGGGTGAGCACCAGGTCTATAAATGGTACTACCATTCCCCGGTTTCTCCCTGGCTTTGCCAACTACTTTTTTTTTTTTTTTTTTTTTTGCGGTACGCGGGCCTCTCGCTGTTGTGGTCTCTCCCGTTGCGGAGCACAGGCTCAGCGGCCACGGCTCACGGGCCCAGCCGCTCCGCGGCACGTGGGATCCTCCCGGAGCGGGGCACGAACCCGCGTCCCCCGCATCGGCAGGCGGACTCCCAACCGCTGCGCCACCGGGGAAGCCCCCTTGCCGACTACTTTTAACTAGGGGGGTGAGGGAAGAAATTATGGTTGAAAAAGATGGAGAATGGCCACTGACAAAGGCACCGGTCCGAGGCCCTTCGCCCGGCTGGGCCTTGTTCTGCACCCCCTCCCCAAAGCCTGCGGCGAGATTCCTAAGCAGGGAGGTCAGCCCCTCTCCCCACCCCGCCCCCGCTCACCCAGTGGAGGGTCGGGGCTCAGGAAGAGGGTTCAGAGAGAACCAGAGGTGGAGCTGCCTGGAGGCCGGGGTTCTGCACCCTGCAGACAGGCCAGCGGGGCCTTCACAGCGGTCTCGAAGGGTGTGAGGGCAGGACGCTGGCCCGGGCATCGGGGGAGGGACTGGGAGGCCTTGCTGGTGGGGTCCAGCTTCAGGCAGGTCACCGGGGCGTCTGGAAATCGGGGTGTAGCCGGGATGTCTGCTCGGTTTGCCCGTGATGAGGGGGTTTCCGGGATGTGGGATTTTTCAGTGTTTAATGTGGGAATGCCGGTCGCCCCCGGCCGTGGTCCAGCTTTGCGTTACTTTTGGGGCATCTCGCCCCACACCCCCGAGGCTCTGTTGTCTGAGGGGATGGGATCAAACCACGAGGGCTCATCCTAGCCTTGTGGTTGGCCTGGCCACCGGGGGTCCTAGGCGAGGAGGACGCTGCGGGTCTGTGGAGCCCCTGGTCCGCCCTCCAGGAGGTGACCCGGGGGAGAATCGTGGGGAGGGGGCGGTGACCCTGAGAGACATGCTCTGGCCCCTGAGAGACGGACACAGAACCCCCAAACCAGGCAGGTCAGCATGAGCCAGGAGCCACCGGGCAGGTGGGGAGGGGAGAAGGTGCCAGTCAGGGGGGTGGGCACAGAGCTGGGAGGCGACGTCAGACGCAGAACCAGGGGCGCCTGCACCGCGGGTAGGTGGCCGCTGAGCCACCGCCTGGTCCCACGAGCCACCGCCCGGATCTTCTCTGTGGAACCCCAGGGCGCACGTGTCGGCTGGATCACGTAGTTTTGCTGGAGGATGCGGAGGCCTCACTGGACACCCTGTTGGTGCCGGGGTCTCAGAAGGTCCAGCGAGCTCTGCTCTCGAGTGCCCTCCACCGGCTGCCAGCCCTGGGTCGGGACGAGTGCCAGCACCTGTCCCCATCCCCACCCCGCAGCTCTGGCTGCGCCTGCGGCCAGGGAACATCCCAGAGATCTCGGCAGTACCGAGAGGCCCACCAGCCCGTCGGGTCCCCGCCTCGCGCTGACCTTGCCCATGTGTTTCCAGGCCCATCTCCTGGGTCATGGAATTTCCTGGTCAGTTCATAACCAAGCCAGCCGCGGTCCCTTTAAAAAGAAAATGACCCCCTTAATCCTCAATAAGCCCCTCCTGGGATGCGGTTGCAAGCCAGGATTCCTCTCTGAGATGTCATCGCTTTGTGGAGGCGGATCTGGGTCGGGCGGGCCGTCCCGAGCCGTGGAAGGAGCCTGTCCAGAGGGGCGGCCGCCCTGGGTGAGGGGAGGGCAGCCGCAGCCGCGTGGGCACGGGAAGGCACCTCTGCCCCCACCCGGCCACCTGCCCTGGGGAACCCACTGTTGGGATGGAGCTTGACCGGGGGAGAGGCCCGGCTCGGGCTGGGACGTGCTGAGCAGCCTGGCCTGCGCCCCCGGCCAGCCTGCAAAGTGCTGGGTCTGGTGCAGGGGCTGAAGGCGCATGGCTGGAAGGGGAGAAAGAGGAAAGACAGGAAAAGACCGAACCCACGAGCGGCCTGCAAGGAATGTGGCAAACCCTGCCCCACAGTCTCCGGGGCCGAGTGCCCTCTGCAGCCCCCTGGGAACCTTCCGGGCAGCAAAAGCACCTGCAGACTCCTTCCCTTGCCCTGGTTGGGGGTGCCAGGCCCCGGTTACGGGGGCAACGTCCAAACGGCCCTCTGTGTGGGCTCTGACCTTCGGAGGCCTGGCTGCTGGCCCCCCAGGGCGTGCAGCGGGGCAGAGCAGCCTCGGCCCGTGGCTCCGGGACCACGGAGCTGACCCTCCAACGGCCCCAACCCCACGTGCGGATCGGCCTCTGACGGCAGCCAACTACCCAGGAAAGAGAAAAGCTGATCTGGATTGGAAGTGCCTAAACACTTCGAATTCCCGCCTTCCAGCAGGATTCTTAGTTCTTTTGCCAAAACGGAGTCGAAGGGAGGGCACGACCTCCACTGTCACCTCACCCGGTAGCTGGGCGCGCCCGCGCACACACAGCTCACCTCTGTGCGTGCGTGCACGCGTGCGGCCCCTGTCAGATGCCGCCCAGACGGAAACCAGAGCTCGGGGCACAGCCCTCTGCTGGGGCTTCCACGCTTTCTTTTGTAATTTAAAGACCATCAAAGTGATACTTGGTGCACGGAAGAGTCAAACATACAGAAAAGGATGTTTCTCTCTCACCAAATGGGACCGCTGCCAACAGTTTAGGGCTCATTATTATTTTAGTCCGTATGATTTTCAAAACCATGAATGCATGCCAATCACAGAAGAAATCCATGCTCATGAGAACAATTCAGGAAGGAGAGTGCTGGCCTGGGTCCCCGTGGCCAAGTCGGGGGCTGTGCCTGGTGGCCCCTGGCCCTCCACCCCACTGGCAGCCCAGGGGGATCCCAGGAAAGGGCTTGCTGAGAAAGCAGCCCCGGATCTGCAAGGGCTGAGCAGTCATGTGGCTTTAACTTTTAAATTTTGGGGTCTGTTTTTAATTGAGATGTAATTCACACACCATCAAATTCTCCCTTTCAAAGTGCAGATTTGGTGGCTTTCAGTATATCAACAATGTTGTGCAACCATCACCACTACCGAATTCCAGAACTTTTCCATCATCCAAAAAGAAACCCTGTTCCCATTAGCAGTCTCACCCCTCCCCCAGCCCACGGCAACCACCCATCTGCTTTCTGTCTCTGGATTTGCCTGTTTTGGACATTTCACATCAATGCAGTCATCCAGTATGTGGTCTGTGTCTGGCCTCTGTCACTCAGCCTGATGTTTCTGAGGTTCACCCCTGCTGGGGCGCGTCCGTTCCTTTTCACGGCTGAGTAGTGCTCCATCGGGCCGACAGGCCACACGTCGCCACCATCAGTCGACGAGCATCCGGGCTGTTTCCACTCTTTGGCTAGTGATGTGCTTTGAGAGCATCCGGGGCGAGCTCCTCCACTTCTTGGCCTCGGCTGTGCTCCCCCTTTGGACCCAGGAAATTTTAAGCCCAAACATTGTTCAAGAAGTTTTTCCTTGACTCCCCGCCCCGGGACAGTCAAGAGACCAACACTGTCAACAAAAGCCAATCGCAGCCAGAGTGACCAACCTTCCCGCACTGTCCGGGACCAAGGGGTTCCCAGGGTTCAGGTGGGGACCCCATCCTGGGACGCGTGACCTGGAGTTGCCGAGACCCTCTGAGGCGCGTGGGGTCAGGCCCCTGGCGCCCCGCCGCTCCGCACTTCTGGACTCCCCGCCTGCTCCTCTGGGCTGGCCTGGTCCCCGCACCGCAGCCCCTCCTCCCCTGCTCCAGCTCTGCCAGCCAAGGCTCCTCAAGGAAGCTTCCCCACCCCACCCTCCCGCCCAGGTCGTGATGGGTGATCCGTGGGAGGAATTAGACCACATCACATTCGTCGGCCCTTCTTATCTGCCAGCTGTTTCTACATCTGGACCGACGCTGACCCAGGCCTCTCCCTCTGGAGGAATTTCTATGAGTTCTCAAAAGATGAGGAAGCCGAGCACAGGAGAAAGTCAAGCCCTCTGGAGTCCCTTCACCAGTGGTAACTCCCCAGCTCATGGATCTTCAATGGCTCCCTATTGCTGACAGTAACAGTTAACAGGCAGACCCCTGGACCCCATCGCCAGGGTTGGATCAGTGGGTCAAGGGCAGGGCCCAGGAACTTGCATTTTAATAAAAACCACAGGAAATCTGTGTTGGGTGTTCTCCGAGTTTCCTTTGACTATTCCAGCTACAGTCAGAAGTCAAAAGTAAAGGCCTGGGGCTTCCCTGGCGGCGCAGCGGTTGAGAGTCCGCCTGCCGACGCGGGGGACGCGGGTTCGTGCCCCGGTCCGGGAGGATCCCACGTGCCGCGGAGCGGCTGGGCCTGTGTGCGAGCCGTGGCTGCTGAGCCTGTGCGTCTGGAGCCTGCGCTCGAAGGAAAGGCCTGGAAAAGTCACCCGACCCTCCTTCCCACTCCCTGGGCCTCTGTTCCCTCTCTGCTCCTCAGCCAAACTGCATTTCGTCTGCCCGTTGCCGTGGCCACGCCGTTCTCTCTTTCGGGAACCCGACGCCCCCGCGCGTGTCTATGTCCCAGCCGAAATGCACGAGTGCCGTCTCCCCGGACTGGTCGCCACTGTCACTCTCAGGCTTGTCCCCTCCCCGGCAGGCAGCTCCCCCACCAGCCCACCTCCCAAGGCTTACGTCCGCCTTGATTCACCCCCCTCACCCGGTGCCCGCCACGTGGGGGCTGCCCTGGGGGGTAACTGCAGCGTTCCTGACGGGGTGCGGTGTGACCACCACCCGTGCTTTTTCTGACCTGCCTCTCCATTTTCCTAGCAACCCGGAGAGACCCGTGCCTAGCTCCGCCCTCGTGTGTGGAAGCGAGGTGTGCGACACCAGGGGGAGCCCTCCCCTGCCCGCCTCCCAACTTCTGGGGCGTGGAGCGCAGCTGTGATGGCAGGAGCTGAGGCAGTTATCTTAGGCCGCTGAAGCAATACAGTACCAGGGAGAAGGACCAGGGTCCCGGACCCTGCAGGTGCCCTGTCAGTCCTAGGCTGCCTCTGCTTGGCCTCCTCAGCAGACAAGGCCACTGCTGCTCCTCGTGGGGCTGTGGCGATGTTTATTTCGGCAGCAGAAACTTTACATTAGCCGACTCGGCCAGACCCTGGGCTGAGGGCTGCAGGCGTATTCTCTTAGGGGCTGTGAAGAAGGCACTATTTCACAGGTAAGGAAGTGGGGGTTTGAAGCAGTTCCGTGGCTTAGCCAAGATCAAATGGTCGACGGCAGGGTGAGAATGTTGTTCTTTGAAAAAAACATTTACACGATCTTTAAAAAGAAGATGGTGAAAGTGGCACAGCCCTTCAGTGAGGACTCTGGGCGAGAGGCAGAACGCGCCCAGCCCGGCCGCCCTCCCCACAGTGCGTCCCCCCGCCAGGACCTCCCTCCCTCTTCTCAGCCTCGGGACCTGGAATGACACTGTGCGCGGGCCCCACCGTCTCGGCGAGGTTGGTCGTGCGCGCCCTCGCAGGCTGCTGCCCGTGGGCGGGCGGGCTGGGGCCACGACGAACTGTCACGGGCGTCTGACGCTGAGCGTGGGGGTACAACCCGCCTTCCCACGCGGCCGGTCCGCTGCCGAGCGGCGAGCTCCAGCTGCTTCCAGGCGGGGAGCCGGGACCCCAGCTCTGAGCACACGGCCGGACCCTCCCTTTGGGGCTTCGGAACGTGTGCGAGGAAGCGGGGGCGCGGCACACACAGAGCAGGGAGGAGGCACGAAGGGAGGCGTGGCGTGACCGCCCCGCCCCCGCCGAGTCGCGGGAGCGTATCTCCTCCCGCCCCAGACGGCCGCGGCCCAAACGTCAGGACGGCCCTCCCACGCGGCTGTCCCGTGCGGATGACAGCACAGCGTGTGGCCCCAGCTGGCCCTGTGAACGTCCGTGTGGACGCGCGGCCCCCGCAGGGGCCCAGCCCTGCCTCATGCCCCGCAAGTGCCACCCAAGCGACAACCCGCCACGGCCGTCCGCACCTGCGCATCACGGACGGGCCGTCCCGGGCCGAGGGGCACGAGGCGCCTGGGCCAGCCGGGCCTCGGCCTGCCCTCGGGGAGTCGGAGGGGGTGAAACGGCCTGGATCGTCCATGGCAGGAGGGAGGGCGGGAGGCACACAGCAGGGCCAGATAACAGGCCCGCGGTCTCCAGCTCCGACCCTGACGCGCCCCACCCCAGCCCTGCTCTCTCCTAGTGGGTGTCCAGGGGTCAGGCCTCCACTCAGCTAGGTGCTTGGGCCGGGCCCACCGCCACTGGGGGCCACTCCTGCGATGGGGCTGCCTGCTGTCCCCCAGACACATGGCTCACGGCCCCAGGCAGGGGCGGCCACAGCCAGGCCCCGGGGCCCCTCACGCCCGTGAGCAGGACGGATCCCTCTCCCTGGTGCAGAGCGTCGTCTCCCCGGAGACCCCACAGGAAGGATGTGGGGACAGAGGAAGGAGGGACGTCCTGGGCATCAGCCTCACGCCAGACGCGACTGTGCTTACGGGGCCTCGACACGAGCTGACGGCATCACGCCGGAGACGGAGAGACGGAGACACAGAGACAGACAGAGAGACAAGGGGGCATCAGCGGGCATCCTTTGGGTGATGAAGGGGTGAGTCGGGAAGTGCTGTGGGCATCAGGGCCGGGCTCCAGAGAGCAGCCTGCCTGGCTGGGGGAGGCCTGGGTGCCCCGCCCGGCCCGGCTGGAGTCCCTGCGGCAGTGAAGTGGACGCAAACACCCTCCAGGGTTCCTGCCGTTCCGGTGCTGCTGTGCTCCCACCTGCCCACCCCAGCTGGGCTCCTGACGGAGGCTCGGGACCCACCAGGCAGTCCGCGCAGCAGGATGCAGGGAAGACCAGGGCTCTGGAGCCCCAGCCCTTCTCTGCGGACGCGACTCAGGGGAGCCGCCGGCCCCCGCCCCCCGCCCCAATGGCTGTAAGTGGGGTCCGCATACCACAGATGCCCCATCCACACTTGCCCTTGCTCTCCTCTCTGGGCAATTCCGAGGCTCAGTGAACCCAGAGGCCCGCCCTTGGGGCCCAGACTCGAAGCGCCCTGGCCTGCCCTTGGCTGGGGGCTGGGAAGGCCCGTCCTTCTGCAGGAGACAAGGGGGAGGATGAGGAACTCGGGGTCCCTCCTTCCTCCACAAGGGTCCCCCCACCCTCCCGCTGCCATTACCCCAGCAAACCAGAGCTCGGGGACTTGGTCAGGTTCTGGCCCTCCGGGCACGCGGGGGCTGAAGGCCAGATGGCAGTTGAAGGGCCGCGCCCAGCGGCTCCAGGCAATTTCTGACCTCTCCCCAACACTCTCTACCCCACCCCGCAGAATCTGATCAGCTCCATCTGACCAGCTCCAGCCAGCTTGTGAGTGATCAGGACCTCGCGGGTGTAGATGTGGCGCCCTGTGTGAGCGGCTGGGATCCCCGCCTCTGAGATGCAGTTACAGATGGTGGTGGCTCAAGACCACACCCTGTGGTGGCCCCCCACCAGCTCCTGGGCCAGGGCTAGGATGCCAGCAGGCCCTGGCCTGCCTAGCGGACCAGGGTTTCTACTCGCAGAGGGGGGAGTCAGAAGCTGGCAGCTCTAGCCGCCGTCCTCGGGCACTAACCGGCCCTGGGGAGAGCGGCGCAGGAGTGGGTGCCCAGCGGACAGGCGTGCCTGCATCTGCACCGGGCCTCTGGGCGAGCTGGTGCCCCGCTGCCCCATCCCTCTCAGCACGTGCGCTGCAGACACCGCTCACTCATCCGAATCCCATGACCCAAGACACTCCGCGGCCCCGATGCCTGGGGGAGAGGGAAAGGGAGGGGGACGTGATGGCAGGAGCAACAGCCACTGAGACGAGGGCTCGAGTTGTCACAGCTGGGTTCATGTCACAATCACGATTGCTGTGAACGATCTGCAGCCGGGGGAACCGAGCTCCAGGGGTGAGGTGGGGACCCCCGAGTCCAACGGGGGCGGAGTCCAATGTGTGTTGAAGGGGGCAGGGAGGCAGGGTGTTGACCCATCACGTAGCGGGAAGGGCCGTCCTGACTCCGCTGGGGGGCTGGGGGAGGCCCCGGGGAGGCACTGACGGCAGTTGCGTGGGAACCAGCAGCCCTCGGAGGCCCCTCCAGCTCTAGTGCCAGGGCCCCAGGTCCCTCCAGGCCCAGGCCGTGGGGCGCCACCCCTGTAGTGCCCCCTGGTGGCCGACGGCGGGGCCACACCTTCTCCTGGTCCTCTGCGGAAAGTGCATCCCTGCCATTTGGGCCTCAAGGGAGAATAAAGACGTTTTCCTAGAAAGCTGTGCCTCTCCCTGTGCAGCTCCACAGCCACCTCCACGTGGTACCGGCCATGAGGCCTGGCGGGAACGTCCTGGGTCGGAACCCCGGAGCTCCTGCCTCCTAGAGGTGAGAAGTGGGTGGCCCCGGGCCTCTCTGGGCCCGTCTCCCCACCTTAGAACATGTGAGGACTGAGGTCACAGAAGTGAAAGCAAGGAGTGGGAGGGGCTGCAGCTCCTCCTGTGGTGATGGAAGGTTCCAGGTCTGCTCTGGCCAGTGGACGCCACCAGCCACGGGGGCTACTTGGAACGTCGGGGGGGCGGGTGCAACCAAGGCCCTAAATCTTCCGTTTCACCACGCTTTAGCGAATTTACGTTTAGGGGCCCCATGTGGCCAGTGCTGACGCGCTGGACGGCCGAGGTGGGGGCGGGGAGACCGCAGGCAGAGGCTGAAGGCGAATGCTGTCGTTCGTCAGCAGAAAGCAGCTTGGGCTTCCCTCGGGGCGCCCTGGTTGAGAATCCGCCTGCCAACGCAGGGGACTCGGGTTCGAGCCCTGGTCCTGGAGGATGCCACATGCCATAGAGCAGCTAAGCCCGTGCGCCACAACTACCGAGCCTGCGCTCTAGGGCCTGTGAGCCGCAGCTACTGAAGCCCGCGTGCGGCAACGAAGACCCAACACAGCCAAAAATAAATACATAAATAAATTTATAAATAAATAACTTAAACAAACAAACAAACAGAAAGCGGCTATGGGAGAGTCATCCATCACCGGCAACTCTGTGTCTGAGAAACAGAGTTTCTCCGACTCTGTTTGAGACAGGGCTGTCCTCCGGCCTGGCCAGCAGCCAGGGTCCTGGACAGACCACAGGGGCACAGAGGCGGCTGGGAGTGGGCAGGGCATGTCCGCTCGGCCAGCGCTGCTGGGACCCGGGAGGGGCTGTCCTCTGGGGCGGCCGGAGTGGAGCTGGTGGGGCCGGGAGGCCCTGGCTCGACGCCTTCCGCTAACGTTTAATGGTGACAGCTGACTCGACGGGAACCAGGAGCCGACACGTGGCCCCAGGCCCCACGTCCCAGGTGATCACCACGGGCAGGCAGCAGCCGGCAGTGGGGGGCCCGGGCCCCACCAGGCAGAGGGGCCCTGCTTCCGGGCCGGGGTACGAGCTGACAACGCCTCCGTGGCCCCTGCCCTCCACCTGCCCCGGCACCCCAAGCAGCCCCCAGTCGGTCCTGGGGTGAGGACGGACACGGTCGCGACACTTCAAGTTCATGAGTCAAGCAGCCACCGTGTATGGCGGCAGGACGGGGCCCTATCGTGATAGAGCCCTAGTGACCCACTGAGAGGCCTGGGGGGGGCCAGGGGCTGGGGCACGGGACCAGCTAGTGCGGATGGCAGGCGGGCGTGGGAAGACAGCGCGGTCGCAGCAACAAAGGAGGAGGAGGTGCCCTCAGCCCCTCAGCCTTGGCACTGTAGAGTTTATGCGGAACTTCGGGGCCTTGGGACTCAGGGGACTTGGCACTTGACGGTTTAGAAGGACAGAGAACCTGGGGCAGGCTGCGTGGAATAAAAGACGTGGCCCCGTTGCCTGGCGCCTGCTCGCTCAGGGTGGGAGCCCAGGCCGGGCAGCTCTGAGCCGCCACTGTCCCCACTGTGCAGATGAGGGAGACGGGCTCTGGCGTGGCCGCAGCCGTGGCCGGGGGGTGCCTGCTAAGCGCTCCCTGCCCATCTGGTTCCCTAGTCCTCAGAGGACACTAGCCCTGGCAGGGACTCGCCCCTTTACCCAGCAGGTCCCCCAGGCTCCAGAGTGCTGTGCACACACCAGATCACTTGGCTCTGGGGCAGGTTTGAGCCTGGCCTCCCGTCCTGGGCCAGCGTGCACCCCTGTGGTACCTGTCACATGCACTGGCCTGAAGGGCGGGGAGCGACGGAGCCAAGGTGACAGGAGACTGTTCGGGTGTGGGGGGGTCCCCATGGGCCCCAGAGCCCCTCCGGGGATGACGGCCCCCGGCCGACCGCACAGCCCTCCCCAGCACCACTGCTCCTGCTATCTGGGGCCGGAGCCACGAAGGACCACTGATGATTTCGAGAAAATTGAAACGGCTATTCTCCATTAATGAGGGCAGCTGCGGGCAGCTTCTGCCAAGAAGCTGTCAGGACAAATGTGCCCAGAGTAATTACGTGTGGGAGGGGAGAACTGGGGACTGGCAAATGCCATGAAAGCCAGCGAACAACCACTGGCTCCCTAGGCCAGCCTCACATGCCCCCTTACGGAGATGCCACAGGAAGCTGGGAAGACGAGGCTCAGGGCGGGGGACAGCCAGAGGGGGCTACGGCTCCTCCAGCTGCCACCCTGTGATGCCGGGACCTGCAGGCCGGTTGCCTGCACCCTGGCTCAGAGGGTGTGACGGTCAGGGTTATGTGTCGGCTTGACCAGGCACGCTCCCTGAGGGGCCAGTCAGACGCCCGTCTGGGTAATGCCATGGAGGTATTTGGGGGACAGGGTTAGTCTCTACAGTCGGTTGCCCCAAGCAAAAGAGTTGCCCTCTGTATGCGGTGGGCCTCGTCCAATCAGGTGAAGGCCTTACAACAGAATCGGGGGTTTCCCTGAGATGAAAAGATTCTGCTTCAAGACTGTGGCATCTGCTCCTGCCAGAGGTTCTAGCCTGCCCTATGGATGTGGGACCTACAGGGACACGGACGTGGTCCCTGTGACATCCCCCGGGGCTGACTTTGCCCTCGGGGCTGCCGTGACCAGCCCACCTCTTTCCCTGCTCACGGCCTGTCTGGGTCACTCTGCTGCATTGAATTAGACTGAATGTACCACTGGACGTGGAGGGGGCTCCTGTCCTTCACACTATAGACAATACTGCCTGGTACATCGTCTACCATTAGCAATAAGGAGTAGCAATGATGATACCACCTGTCTTTACAGAAGTTTTGGCGTCTCCTTGTCTACCAAGCAAAAGCCTTGTGGGATGGTGTCAGAGGGCATTCCATCTCTGACCCTTGATCTGCCACGCAGATAACTTCTGGATCTGGGAGCCTCAGTGTCCCCATCTGTAGAGTGGGAACAGTCCCACAGCCCTGTCGGTAGTCGTAGGAAGGCTCGGCATCCTGGGTGGCTGTTATTCTGGCAGCTCTCAGAAAGACTGAGGTGCTAAAGTCTGCAAGACCCCAAAGGGGTCGTTTTCATAAGGAGGGATTGAAATACTGGAGGGGGAGGGGGTGGGATGGGGGCGTGGGTGGGGTGTGTGAGAAGGAGAGGTGCCCAGAGGGCCGTCTTTGGGTGGGTGCCTGTCCCGCCTCTCGTTTGAGCTGGAGACCGTGGCAAGTGAACAGGGGGATAACACAACGCCCGGAGCAGCACGTGTGGACGGGGACTGGCCGGGTGAGGAGCCACGCTGGCCCGCGTTCCTCCCCGACGCGGTCCAGCAGTGCCTCTCCCGCGCGGCTCTGCTGAGAGGAACCCCAGCTGTGCAGAGAGGCCGCCTTCAGCTCCACGGGGGCCTGCGGGTTCCGTTTAGAGAACGCCAGGGTCCAGATCCAGCATCTGTAAGGAGCCCCTCTCCGAGGTGAGGCTGAGGGGACACAGGCCCCTGTGCAGGTTCCTGGGTGGACTGCACTCCGGATCTGCCCTGCGCGCTCACCTCATGGGGGTGATGGACGGCGAGCCCCTCGTTCCTGGGCACCTGCCCCAGGTCCCGCCCCTGAATGTCCAGGACCACCTGGTCCCATGGATCAGAGGCTCTCAACCTGGAGGAAGGGGGTCCACACGCTCGCCCTGTCTGGACGGGCCGGACCCTCGATCCCTGTACCTCCGAGCAGCCTGAACCCCCAATCCAACCTTCCAGTGCCCTAGGCAGGATGTGGCACAGACCCCTCGAAGGCCCCTGGAGGCCAGGACTCCCCACAGCCCCACCCGATGTGCGCAGGCCCCGTCCAGAGCCTGGCAACAAACAACGCAGCTTCACGCCATGAGATCCACCGAAAACACCGGGCCACATGGCCGGCTCTGGCGGCCACACGGGAATGTCCACATTCTCCGTGAACCTGCGCTCCCTGCAAGAACAAGCTTATCCCTGGGTTCTGCTCGCCTGATACTGAAGATCCATGGCAGCCTTGCAAGGTGATGAGCACGTGAGCAAGTGGCTGTCCCCCCATGACTGTGGCAATTGTGTCACTTGCCGTGTGGGTCTCCCGTGACCCTGCCCTTTTGGAGTCCCGTCCTTGCACGCGATGCTTTCTTTCCTCTTCTGAAGGCCATGATCCCAGAGCAACAATGAAACTCTGAAACACTTCTCATTATGTCCATTACACATATGGGAAGGCAAGTCCAGGTGGCCGTGTGACGGGTCCAAGTGTGCTTATTTATGAGAAGAGAACTCAAGGGGCCCCACTTCCTGGATCCCCGCCCTCTGCCAGCAGAAGCCACTGCTTCTCGACTTTCTAAAGGACTTGCGGAAAAATCACCCAACTCTGTGATGCCATTTCTAGTCCCAGAGCCTGTGAGAGGGCAGCTGCCCTGCAAGGCTGCTTCCTGCTCTCCCAGGTGGCTGAAGGGCACCAGGAGGAGGGGTTGGCGGTGACGTCCCGGGAGGAGGTGGCTGCAGAGGGAAATCCTCAAAGGGGGAGCAGCTTTCACTCCACGGAACGTCCCTGCAGCCTCCGTCCCAGCCTGGGCTCAGCCCGGCAGCTCTGGAGGAAAAGGGAGCCTGCTGACGCAGAGGGCACAGCTACCTGGCCATCCAGACCCGGGCGGCCGGAGCCGACACTCCCGGGATAAAGGCCCCGCTTGTCACACGTGGGACACACCTCTGATGCTGGAATGTGAGGCCATAACTTGTCGAGAGGGGTCGCAGACTGGGGACAGGGCTGGGACCACAAAGCCCGACTCGCCAGCTGCCGCAGGGGCCCCACTGCACGCGCGGGAAGCCCCCCGACTGCAGCTCATGGACTGTGGACTCCTCACCACCCCAGAGCGGGACGGCCGAGCTCGGAGCCAAGCCAGGCTCGGCGGCTCACAAAGCAGAAGGACATATGGTGAATCTATAAACGGAGCCAGAGGGGCTTTGGGAGATAAAGGGAGATTCCTAGAGGTTCCCATGGATCCTGGGGACTGGGAAAATGGTCACTGAGAACGAGGTGGGGCACGTCCACACGGACGTCCTGAGGTTGGAGAGAAACCAGGGCTGGAAATCAGGCTGGGAGAAATCAAAGACCACATAGGGTGGTGGGGGGGGGGGTTGCCGCCACCACGGGAAGAACAGGACGAGCCTGGTGGGTGCTCCGCCTTGGGGAGAAGGAAGAGGAAGGCTGCACAGGGAAGGTGATGCCTGGCTTGGGCTTTGACATATGAATAGGAGTTCATCGGGCTGGAGGAGCAACTGGGGAAATGCTCCTTGCTTCTCTGCTCCTGCTGTCCAGAAGAGGTGAAATTCTGCCAATGGCTCCTGCCTGACTGGGAAGGGACCAGGTCAGCCTGTGAGTAACAGGGCTTCAGCCCTGTGATTGATTTGATTCTATCAAACTGGGAGGGGGACGGGGGCTGCTCGTATGGTTTGAGCCAGGGGCAGTCTTACGTGGCCACCCTCCTAAAGTATCCTGCGAGCCCATTACCCTGCCCCAAATCCTGCCATTCAAGGCCTGCTTATTTGGGTTAAGCATGGCCCATCACAGCCTGGCTGAGAGGAAAGGGCCAAGGCCAGAGGCTCCGGGTTTGGGGCTCGCAAGCCTGGGGGACTTGGAATTTTATGTGTGTGTCTCTTCCATGGAGAGGGTCCAGCCTTCAGCAGACCCTGCAGCGTGATGAGGACAAGGTGTCCGATTCTCACTGGCTGAGCAGCAGCGGGCCCAGGCCAGCTGTCAGGGACGCTCTGTCTCTCTGCCGCTGTCACCCCCACGGACATCAGCCCCCCAAGGAGTGCTATCCCGGCTTCCTGGTGAGGAGAGACGGGGCAGAGGATGGAGGGCCTGCCCCGTCCCACGCGGGAGCGGCTCCGTCTGGTCCCAAGGTCTTCCACTGGAGTCAAACGCTGCGGAGGACGAGGTGGCAGCCAGCATCACCTTTGCCCAAGGTTTAGAGATACTCCCAGCTTCCTGGGAGTTAAAAAAAAGAAACACTAAACTGCCCTGGAGATTCAGGCGGGAGGGACTGGGTTGCGGAAGCTGCTGTCTGCATTTCAGGTTGGGGGCTGGCGGGTGTGGGGCGGCTGGTCTCTGCCATCTCTGCCCACCGGGCCAGCTGGGATCAGGGAGCGTGGCCGGCCTGGCTGCGGTGGCCTGGTGGCCAGAAGCTGAGCAGGGACAGCAGACATGCTCCGCGGGCTGAGGGGGCAGAGCTGCAGGTGCATAGGGATGACACAGCTCCCCAGGGACGGGGCCTGGCTCCATCCAGCTCCCGTGCGCTCGGCGGTTTCCTCTGGAGCACCCGGAGCGGGCGGCCTGGGGCGGAACAGTGGGGCAGACGTGGAGGCTCCCTGGCTCTCAGAAGGCCCCGGCCTGGTCTCTTGGTGGCTCAGCAGGGGGTGCAGGGTAAGGAGAAGCAGCAGCCAGCAGCTGCTGCACGTCCCCCCTCCTCCGAGGACCCCGCTGGGACCTGGCCTCTCCCCTTGGTCTGCATCTGACTCCCCGGCCAGAGGCAGGACAGGCATCCTTTGGAACCCTGGGGTCTCTAGGGCTGAGCCACGGGGCGAGGGTCTTTCTGCCCCTCTCTCCTCCTGCGTGGGCTGACGCAGCTGTGTGTTTCTGCACGGAGGTCGCGGCCGTGGAAACATCCCCGCGCTGGGAAGGCCACCGCCTTCTCTGGCTGCAGGAAAGCCTCAGAGCCTTCTGGGCCTGCTTCCTCACCTGTAAAGTCCCTCCGTCACCCTCTTGGTCACAGTGGGGATAAAAGTGAGCCGGCAAGGGTGAGCAGGCTCTGCAAAGAACAAAGGAAGCTTCCAGTTCCCCCCGGTCGAGGGGCGAGCATCACCCTGCAAGGTCCAGCCAGGGGCCAGGCACACGTGTGGCCAAGGTGATGGGAATGGCAGTGGCTACTGCTTGCTGGGTCTGTGGCCGTGGACACCTCACTGTGCCCAGTGGTCCCCCTCCACCTGCACCTGTGGGCCCTGGGCACCTGACTTGGCCCTTTGGGGCCTCGGTTGTCTGTGCTCTGAGATGGGACAGCAGCACCACCCCGTGAGGTTGTAAGGATTCAATGAGGGGTGTGTTTTGGGACATGGAAAAACTGACTTTTTTTTTTTTTTTTTTTTTTTTTTTTTGCGGTACGCGGGCCTCT
>NC_041230.1:54379162-54451349 GCF_002837175.3 Physeter macrocephalus | reverse complement strand
GGGCCCAACTGCTCCGCGGCATGTGGGATCTTCCCGGACCGGGGCACGAACCCGCGTCCCCTGCATCGGCAGGCGGACTCTCAACCATTGTGCCACCAGGGAAGCCCCTGACCTTTTAATTTGAACTCATAATTGGAGAACAGTTCTCTAGGTCTCCCCCAAACCACCCAAAGAATCATATGCTTTTAAAGTCCCATTTCTGAATCAAGGTAATTCCTTCCACCTTACCAAAGCTGTCTTTTTTCCCAAAGTTGCCGAGTTGATCTTAAACTTCACATGGAAGTGCACGGCAGCCAGAATAGCCAAAACAATCTTGAAAAGGAAGAAACAATGTTGGAAGACTGACAAGTCCCAGTTTCAAAACCAACTTCAAAACTACAGTAATCAAGACCGTGTGGTATTAGAATAAGAACAGACACACAGATTAATGGAATGGACTAGAACTGAGAGTCCAGAAATAAACCCTCACATTTACAGTCAACTGATATTTGACAAGCTTGTCAAGACAACTCAGTGGGGAAAGGATAATCTTCACAACAAATGGTGCTGGGATAACTGGACATCCACAGGCAAAAGAGTGAAGATGGATCCCTACCTCACACCATACACAAAAATTAACTCAAAAAGAGTCAACAACTTATATTAAACAGAGTTAAAACCATAAAGCTCTTAGAATAAAACAGGAATAAGTCTTTGTAACCTTGAGTTGGGCAATGACTTCTTGCTATGACACCAAAAGTGCAAAGAAAAAAGAAAATAGATAAACGGGAATTCACCAAATTTAAAACTTTTGTGCTGTGAATGACATCATCAAGAAAGTGAGAAGGCAACGCCCCAAAGTGGGAGGAAGTTCTTGCAAATCATATATCTGACAAGGGAGTTGGATCTAGTATATATAAAGAATGCTTGCAACCCAAGAATAAAAAGACAAAAAATACAATTGAAAAATGTGCAAATTCTCTGAATAGACATTTCTCCAAAGAAGATGAACACACGGCCAATAAGTACAGGAAAAGATACTCAACATCGTTAGTCATCAGGGAAAAGCAAATCAAAACCACAGCGAGATTCTACCTCACACCACTAGGATGGCTAGATTCAAAATACCAGAAAACAACAGGTGCTGGTGAGCATGTGGACAAACTGGAAGCCTCATACTGCTGGTGGGAATGTGAAATGGTGCAGCCCCTTTGGAAAACAGTCAGACAGCTCCTCAAACTGTTAAATATACAGTTCTCATATGGCCCTAGGTACCTACCCAAGAAGAATGAAGACCTATGTCCACATAAAAACTTGTCCGTGAATGTTTGCAGTGTCACTATTCACAACAGCCAAAGAGTGGAAACAACCCAGGCGTCTCTCCACGGAAGGATGGCTGGATAAACACACCGTGCTGCAGCCGTGCAGTGAAGAGTCACTCGGCCTAAATGCAGCGCTGATGCAGGCTATGACCTGGGAGACTTGAAGGCATGCTGCCGGCCCAACGAAGCCGGTCACAGAGCGTGTCCATTTTAGGTGAAACGTTGGAACCCTCGCAAACATCTCCACGGAAGGATGGCTGGATAAACACACCGTGCTGCAGCCGTGCAGTGAAGTCACTCAGCCTAAATGCAGCGCTGATGCAGGCTATGACCTGGGAGACTTGAAGGCATGCTGCCGGCCCAACGAAGCCGGTCACAGAGCGTGTCCATTTTAGGTGAAACGTTGGAACCCTCGCAAACAGAAAGTGGATTCGACGTTGCCGGGCTGGGGTGTGGGCCGAGGTGGGGAACGGGGGCTAAAGGGTATGAGGAGTTTTCGGGGTGACGAAACGTCCTGGAATCCGACGGTGGTGAACGTTGCACAACTCTGTGAGTACAGTGAGGCCCACTGAACCATACTCTTTAAAAGGGTGAGTTTTATGGTATGTGAATTGTATCTAAATAAAGCTGTTTGGAAAAAACCCTCAGTTATTCTCCCCTCTCCCTGCCCTTTGCTTGTAGCAGAGAGTGAAGATGGAATACAGCCAGAGGCCCTTAAAACCCGTTTCTGGAGCAAAGATCCAGGCTGGGGTCCGGGCGAGGGCCACCCCGTCTGCGCCTGGCTTGGAGGCAGGAGAGCTGGGCTCCTGCCCGGCCTGATACCAGCCTCCCTGGGCGCGCTGGAGACCAAGCGGGATGTTGCGTGCGACCCACGTGGTACCCACAGGAGGCCGGAACCTGGCGCAGCGTGCAGCCCTTCAGCTCCCGCATCAGAGACGGGGACAGAACACGGGTCCTCCCCCTGGGTGTACGGACGCCCAGGGACACGTGCACGTGGAGCGCCCGGCGGCCCAGGTGCCGCCAGCAGCTGGTAAAGCAGCGCTGCGGGCACGAGGCTTCGGTGCAGCCTCCTCAAGCCCAAGAAGCCCCGGAGGCGCGTCTGACTGCAGCACCTCCAGGCGCTCACGCCGCGTGACGTACAAGCCAAGGGGAGCGACGTTCCTACCCACGTGTGTGAGTGCCTGGGGCACACGTGTCACACCACTTGTCAGGCACGTTTATGAATACGTGTGTTAACTGTGCGTGCCTACGTGCACGAATGCATGAGTGCATATGTGCTTATGTACACGTGTACACGTGTGTGAGTGCACGTCTGAGGGCGCATGTGTGTATGTGTGCACACGTGTGCCCGTGTGTGAGCACATGTGCTCACGGGTCCTGGACTTGCAGAACTCCCCCGGCTTGGCCTGCCCTGCCCCCTGCCAGGCGTGGACGTCAGGGGCCTCCGGGAGGACTCTGAGGTTTTCGAGGATATCACGCCCTTTGACGTTCGCTGCTCTGAGCCCCCCGGTGTGGGCGTCGAGCGCGGTCTGTCCCCGGCGTGGCCGGTGCTGCCCCGGCACCCGGGAGGCCCCTGCGCGGTAGCTGGGGTTGAGGGGAACCCTTGATGGAATATGGGTGTGACTTGGAGAGCCCAGAATGCAGGACCTCACCTGGGGAACCAACCCCCAGCCCCCGCAGGAGGAGCGAGCCGCAGGCCTCCGGGGCACGGCGCCAGCGTCCGCCCTCGTGCACAGCCTGGAGCACGACCCCTTCCTCGGCCGGGGGAGGCAGAGCGTGCTCTTCACAGAATCACCCCCAAGCCGAGACCTGCAGGAATCCAAGGCAGACGCGTCGGGAGAGAAGGCACCGGGCCGGCGGCGGGACGCTGCCTTCAGACGCCCCGTGGTGTCAGACTCCCGGGGCTGAGCCGCGGGGCCCAGGCCAGACAGGCCGACGCCCAGGCGCATCTGGAGACCAGGGGTGACTCTGTGACTGTCAGTCGAGCGCCCTCCCTGCTGCTCCTGTCCACCCTTTCGGAAAGAGAGCCCTGGGCGGAGGCCAGGTCCCCGCCTCCTCTGCTGGCTCTCCTCAGCTTCCCGTCTTCAGACGGTGCCAGGCTGCCGTACAAACTCGCCCGCGGGGGCGCGGGTGTGGGGACTCCCGGGTGTGGGGTCTGGTCCCTGGCGCTGGGCATCGGGCATCGGCGACCTCCAGACAAACAGGCCGAAGGTACATCGTCTCACCCCTCCTCTGGCCTCTCCCTACGCCACCGGGATGGGCTCTCTGAGCGCGTCCTGTGTAGGGTCCCCACCTGCCCTCGAAAGCCCACAAAGACTCTTCCCGCAACAAGCCTCCACCGGGCTCACTCCGGGCCGTGGACCAGGTCCGGAGCCACAGTTACCCCGTCCACCCTGCAAAGCTGCCCGGTGGCCAGCAGCTCCTTGTAAAGGCTCGGGAGCTGCTCCCAGATATCACCTGCAACCTCGACAAGAGTGGACGACACCCCGCGCGGGCCACTACCCTCTCTAGCCCGCACGACATCCCCGTGAGATGGAGACTGTCCTCGTTCCTTCTCCAGACGAGGGACAGGCTCCCGCGAGGTTCAGGATGTGACCAGAGTCGAAGATGTCGAAATGACAGGGACCCCAGGCCTGCCCGTGAGAGGCGGCCATCTGGCCAGGAAGACGAGTGAGAAAGAAACAAGGCAAAGAGGGCATCGATCCCACAGGGAGACATCACCCAGGAAGATGCAGCTGAGCCGATGCCCCGTGGGGGGTCCCTCCCGGCTCCGTGGTCCTGGGGTTTTCTCCCGAGATACCTCACCAAGCACGAGTAGACTGCTCTGGCAGTGGCGTCCTGTGCCTGGCGGGAAAGAGGGGAACAGGTGCAGGCGGCTGCTGGGCTCGGAGGAGGTGCGTGCTGAGGGCTCTGGAAAGCGGGGCACCAGGGGGCAGCCAGAGATCTGGGGTCGGGGAGGTCTTCGTCGGAGCAGGTGCACCCAGAGAGGTGCAGAGCAGGACAGCACCTGTCGCCAGGCCTGCGGCCCTACCGCCCAACACAACCGCCGTGATGAGGCTCTGGAAGGTGGCCGGAGTGGCGGAGGACAGGGATTTTAAACTTTATTTCACTGTAATTCACCTAAATGTTAAGGAGCCACACGTGGCTAGTGGCTGCCCCATCTAGAGGGCGGCTCTGGCTGCTCTGATAAGGACGCCTGTTAACACGACATCCACAGACACAGTTTCACGCTTTATAATCGGGCTCAGAGCCCCCGGGGGACCGACGTTTTGGCTTGACCGATGGAAATCAAGAGAATAAGGAAATCTGCCTTCTGACCTTCAGGTCCGAGTTTACCTGTAGGGACAAGGGTTTGAAGCCGGGCTTCCACTCCAGTGCTGGGACAGAAGTGCTGGGTTCCAGACCGTTCCCGCACCGCTTGTGCTTCCTGCAGTGTTCTGGGGTCACTGCTAAGCCTCCCCTTTGAGCAGCCGGGGGCAGAGGGTCCTGTCGTGGAGCCCCCGCGCGCCCACCCCAGCCCCCGTAGCGCAGACTTTGGAAAGTGGACAGAGGGGGAGCGTGAGGGGCAGCAGGTAGTTAGTCCGAGTCGGGGAAGAGGAGATGCGGGCCCACCTCCTAATGTCCTAGCATCTGGCCACTCTCGCCCAGCGAGCATCTATGGAGCGCCCTCTGTATGCACAGCCCTGGCCCAGCGTCTCCTCCGCCAGAAGGACAGACGGCCCACCTTCCCCAACCGCAGACCCACGTGAACAGAGAGAGGGGGTAGGAACGCAGTTTCCTTTCAGAGCAAGAAGCTGAGATAGAGTGCTGGGAACCGGGCAGGGCGGCCCCGCTGGCTTGGCCAAAGGAAGCAACCACTGAAACAGATTTTAAGAAGCACCACATTTAAACATATCTGCTCTTAAAAAAGGAACGAACTTTATCTTGAGAGACTCCATCAGCCGGACTCAGAGATGAAATAGTTTTACCATTAATACTATCTTGGCTCCTATGTAACTGTTTCATAAGAGCTTGGGGCCCCACCAGCGGCAAGGACAGCGGGTCAGAACACAGGTGGCCAAACGCTCGTCCCCACCTTTTCTTACCTCCTCCGGTGTCCGTGACTTCCTGGAAGCGATGACCACTACCCAGGAAGCCCGGGCCCCTCTCGACCGGGGTCTGCAGAGGCGTTGCTCTCTGTGGGCACGGCCCTGCTGGGGTGGAGCCTGGGGCTTCTCTGAGCCTCAGTTTCCTTGTCTTTAAAGTGGGCACAATTATACCCATGTCACAGGTGCTACTGTGAGGACGAGGGCCTGGAAGTCGCTGGTGAATGAGGAAGCGGCACCCCCGTCAGACTGTCACCCTGACAGTTACCCGCCTCCCCCTGACCCCAGGCCTGCGACGCCCAGCCCCGCTTGGGACCTGGAGGGGCTGGGGGCAGAGGCGAGACCCGTCTCCCACCAACCCGCCAGAAACACGCGCGGAGACCCAGCGACCGACGAGAGGGGCAGTGGCTGAGTCAGCCTCACCCCGGGCACACCTGCAGGGGTGCCCCACCGACACAGCCCCCACCCCAGCAGGCTCCTCCACGTGCCCCACGCAGGCCCTGTTTACAGATGACCACCCGCGCGTATCTGTGGGCCATGTCTGTCCCCCACGCCGCCCTCTGGTGCCAAAGGCTCCTACGGAAGCTGCCCCGGGATCGTCCTCCTCTCACCTCCCACGTTCTGCTGTGCACACGGCGGGACCAGGCACGTGGGGAGGCTCTCGTCGGGAAGATTATCATTAGAAAAATGAGGCCACCCTGCGAGCATCACCCAGCCTCTCACATGTGAGGCAGGCTCCAGGCTTTGTGGGGTCATCAAAGAGGCCCCCAGAGGGCTGCTGCAGAGTCACCCGTTAACTGTTCCACGGGACTCAGGTCCTCCCTGCCAGCGTTCGACCTGATGGAGGCCAAGCGCCAACGCTCCGCGTGGCCCTGGGAAACTCGCACTGCCCTGCTGGGGGTGGCAGGGCCCAGGGCGCCGTCCAGCGCAGAGCCAGGGGCTGCCAAAGTTCACCTCCTCGCTGTGCAGCTTCTGGCTCGACAAAAGGAGCACAGGAGCGCCATGTCCAAGGGCCGGGGATGAAGATGGAGACGGGGCGGGCCGAGGCGACTGGCCTGGCTCTGAACCTGGGTCTCCCAGCCATAAACCCAGCGTCCGTGCACGGACACCTTTCACGCCCCCCTGAAGGCAGGACGTGTCTGCACAGAGGGGGAAGTGCTTCCAGGGGACCCATCAGCTGTTGGAGCAGAATCAGCCTTGCTGAAATCAAAGTGACCTCAGGCCACGGGGAGTCGGTCTGACCCCGGAGAGCGGAGAAATCCCAACTTCTTTCCCCAGGTCAAACAACCAAGGTCAGATGGTGTAAGCAGACCTCCTGGCCGGGCTCCGAGGCATCCGGGACCTGCCCCGCTCCTCCCTGGCCTGCTGCCTGTCCGTTCGGCCCAGCCACAGCTTCTCCATCACAGCCGTGGCCCAAGCTGAGAGAGATCCGGCCGAGGGACTATGTCAAAGGCTCCACATAAACACGCTGTGACACTCCACTCCACCCTGGGCAGTGCCAGCCTCACAAACCAGGGCGGGAAGCTCCAGGCAGGGCGCTCAGGCCCCCGGTGGAAGCGTCTGCACAGCGCACAGCTGGGCAACCTGCTGGTACGAGTCCCCGGCCGAGGACGAGACGCAGGCCCCCAGCCCGTCCCTCGGTCTCGTCCAGGGGAGGCACGGTGCAAGCTGACGGGACCCCCTTTCTCCACCCATTCATCTACCCATCCACCATCCACCCATTCATCTATCCACCCATCCATCCATTCATCCACCCATTGGTTCACCCAGCAAGCCATCAGTTATTGATCAATCGATTGATCAATCCCTCGATCAATCCATCCACCAGCCCATATCCATCCACAGGCCTCAGTCAATGCGTGAGAACGGAAGTGGGTTTGTACTTCTGGCTGCCCCGGCCGTCGACGTCCATCGTTCTGTGTGAAGGATGAGGAGGACTCCAGGGTCTCCCCTCAAGGATGTTTGGCTTGGAAGTGTCAGCACTGCTCTCAGAAAGACTATGTCTAGTGGACCAGCGTCAGGCAAAGGACCCAGGACCAGGGAACTAAAGTTCAGAGGAGACTGGATACAAATCAAAATCAGCTAGAAAAAATTTTTACTGTACAACCCAGGCTAGAAGCAGCTAATATATGGAAAAAATGACTTGGGCAGCGCCTGGAGACGCTGGACGTTTCCCCGAGCAGCAGACACAACCGCCAGTTGGCAGCGGGAAGGAACTCAGCGGGGCTCTCGTCTCCCCATCACCCCCACGCCCACCCCCATCCGGCAAGCCCGTTCCTTCGTCTTCCAAGCCTTCGCTGTGATGGGATGCGGCTGCGACCTTCACCACGTCTCACTCTGCCCGGTGCTCTCCAGCTGAGCACGTCACACGCACAAGCCCGCTGGTCTCCCACCGCAGCCCGGGGTGGGGGGCTCTGTGAGCCCCTTTCACGGACGGGCCAGCTGAGGCCTAGGGAGGCTCAGTTACTAGTTCTGGGATCAAGCTCAGGCCCTAGCACTCGACCTCCCGTGCCCTGGACCACCACCCCTCCCTCGCTGGAAGTAGAGGGTCCCCAGATTACTGTCTGGGCGGAGCCCCGCTGGTACCACGCCGACCCGCCGGCTCCATGCCCACCGCAGGCTCATCTGGGGGCCGTTTGAAGCTCCCCTCCGCTGGCTCCCCCGCCGCCTCAGGGACGCCCCCTGGGCTCACTCCCTAACCTCAGCTCCACACCCCGCCCGACCCACACTCACTGCGTCTCCCTCGCCTTGGGCTGCGACCCCGAACCCAGGCCCAGTTCACGTTCTCCAAACTCCTTCTGGGACCTGAGGCCAAAGCCATGGTTCCCCAACCTCCCTGACCCGGGGTGTGGACTTCACGCCCCCAACACGGGCACCTCGACACCCACGGAGGCCCAGCCCCAGCCCCTCGCCTGCTACAGGGCAGGAAGCAGGACAGACAGACAGTAACTAAGCCCCGCAGCCCCCAGAGGGGAAAGGGCCAAGGAGGCTCTTCTTGGGAGGGAAACAGAAACCAGGGCGGTTGAGGGCTTGTGTCAGTGATTCAGACTCAGGGCGGACTGCGGACAGAAAGTCTGCCCTTTCTCTCTGTGGGTTCTCGCCGCCACTTGGAGCAGTCGGGGCGGGAGGCTTCCACCAGAGGCCTCCCCCACGTCCAGGCGCGGGCCCCAGGTGGAGCGGGGACGGATGAGGGCGGGGGAGCTGCAGCTGGTGGGACAGAGCTCATCCCTAACTCCCTTTCTGTCCTGGAGACGCAGGCAAGTTACAGTCTGAGCCTCAGTTTCCTAATCTCTGAAGTGGGGAGATAACAGCCGCCCCGAAAGGCTGCCGTGGGATTAGCAGACTCAGTTATGGGAGGAGACCAGCACATGCCTCGGCAGGCGGCAGCGGCTCGGCGAACGGGGCTGGGCTCCCTCGATGCATCTGGTTGGGCAGAGAATCGGTGGCGTGGAAAGCTGACCCCGGAGCTCAGGGCCCAGGTGAGCCCCTTCTGTGGGTCGAGCTGTGGCCGTGCCGGGTGGCAAAGCACCCGAGAGCTGTCCCCACTCAGCGGCAGCCGAGGATGCCGGGCTCCCGGCCGAGCGCCGAACGGGAGGCCTCGGCTCTGCCCACCTCCTCCTGGGTCCAGGCGGCAAGAGGGGCTGGCGGGTGAGGGGCGCCTGGCCGAGAGCCCAACCCATACCCACACCCCCGCCGGGAGCAGCAGCACGGGACGGGGGCCCCAGGGAAGTGCTGAGTCCGGAAAACGAGGCGGGCCTGACGTCCACTAGGTCACACCTGGTCAGGGCCACGATCAGCCGGGCACTGGCCACACGTGTCTTCATTCACTCACTCGTCCATCCGTCCAAAGACCCTCCGGCGGCCGGAGCCCTGAGATGGCTGCGAAGTGGGCAGGGGCGGACCTGGTGGCAATTCCGTGACCGCTGCGCCGAGTGGGGGGCGGGGGCGGCGGGAGAAGCAGCGGTACCCACAGTCCCACCTGACGCAGACTGCTCAGGGCCAGGGCTGTTTAGCTTCCCACGTTTACTTACGTACATGCGTATGTAAGAGAACAGAGCCTAGAGCTCTCTTTTTTTAAACATCTTTACTGGAGTATAATTGCTCTACAGTGGTGTGTTAGTTTCTGCTGTATAACAAAGTGGATCAGCTATACATGTACATATATCCCCATATCCCCTCCCTCTCACCCTCCCTATCCCGCCCCTCTAGGTGGTCACAAAGCACCGAGCTGATCTCCCTGTGCCGTGCGGCTGCTTCCCGCTAGCTATCTGTTTTACGTTTGGTAGTGTACATATGTCCATGCCACTCTCTCACTGCGTCCCAGCTTACCCTCCTCCCTCCCCGTGTCCTCAGGTCCATGCTCTAGTAGGTCTGCGTCTTTATTCCCGTCTTGCCCCTGGGTTCTTCGTGACCTTTTCTTTTCCCCCTTACATTCCATATATATGCGTTAGCATACGGTATTTGTTTTTCTCTTTCTGACTTACTTCACTCCGTATGACAGACTCTAGGTCCATCCACCTCACGACAAAAATAACTGAGTTTTGTTTCTTTTTATGGTTCTCGGGAATCTCCCGGGAAGGGAGTGACTCACAACCCCAGGGTGATGCTGCCCGGGGCTCTTTGAGGGAATGCCACCCGCTCAGGCAGTCGAGTCCCATCACGGCCACACATGAAGCGTCTGTGAGGAAGGCCATCCCCTACCACACCAGAGGCAGGCTGCCGACGCCCACCCCTGTCCTGCCAAGAACGCACCTTTGTCTCCCCTCTACGGGCACACTTGAAGAGGAAGAGGCACACGACCTGGAGATCAAGGGCGCAGGAAATTTCTCCTTTCATCTGAATCTCCATCAGCTGCAGAGGAAATGCAGAGCCGGGCGGATGCCTGGGCAGTGGCTCAGCGCACATATGGGCTCCTGCTGGTGTGAATAAGCCCGTGGCGATGGCTCCCGTCTGCGGTCAAGGCCTCGTCCCTCTGGGAGCAGCTGCCCCACAGGCAGTGCCCCCGCATCCACTGCTGCTGCCCCAGCTCCGCAGGGGGCTGCGCGGCTGGGGCTGGGAACAAGCTGTTTTCCCAGGCAGCTCCCAGACACAGCCCATCTGCCTGCACGCTGACACGGCCCCAGGCTCTGGACACTCAGGGCCGTCCATCCCCGGGAACACCAGGATGAGTCTTCTTGTCCCCGGAGGGCTCTTCCGGGCGAGGCAGAGCTGCACAGACCCCCTCCCCTGCACATGAAACATGCAGCAGGCATGTGCCTTGGAAGGCCCCATCTTTGGTCCATGCATCCTGAGTGAACATCTGCTGGCTGTGTGTGCTGACATCTGTTGTCAGGACCGAGGCACGGGACCGAGGGCCCGGGCACACCCTCGCCCGCAGGCACCTATATTTGGAGTCAAACTACCCGGTGCACTAGCTCCACCACTCACGAGACACTCATCTCTCTCTGCCTCAGTTCCCTCATTTGTAAGACAAATAAAACAACACTCATCTCTCGTGACATGCGGGTGGGGTTTTTACAAGCATCTGTCGTCTCTTTGCAGACGGCTGTCATCACAGGAAGACCAGGGGCCTGGAGGTCAGGGGACCTGGGCTGGGTCCTCACTGGACGAGAAGTCCTATAATCCTGGGGGTCTCCGTCTCCCCGCCTACACGACAGGGGTTTTCATGGGTGGTACCAGGGGGTCCCTTCTTGTTCCAATATTCCAAGACGCTCCCGGATGGCAGGGCTTGTTTTAGATCCATTGTGAATCCTCCAACACACACAGTAGGTGCTCAAGGAACGGGTGCTAAATTAATGAGTAGATATGACGAGTGTAGATGCCAGAGGTGTGATGCAGAGAATAAGTATCACAGGGTTACAAGCGAGGATTAATCGTCACTCAGGACTGAGGAGGTCGGGCCGCCTGGAGGAGGTGGCCGTTGAGTCTGGCGCTAAAGAGCGAACTGGAGGGGGGGGAAGGGGAGGGGTTGATGTCCCAGCCAAGAAAAATGGAGGCAACAAAAAAAAAAAAAAAAAAAAAAAAAAAAAAGCAAGTCCTGCCACCAAGGAGCCTGAGTGACAGAGTAGAACGAACACATTGAAACGCATTCAAATTCTCAGCGAACATACCTCCCCGGCACCCTCTCTCAGGAAGCTGCTGGGGGAATGTGCTCCGGGAAAACAAGGGAGTAAACCAAGAAAGTGAGATACAGATCTTGGAGGCAAGGGATCCAACACAGGAGGAAAGCAGACACTCCCCGGGGAGACAGAGAGAGGGGATTCCTGGAACCTTACTTGGGCACGAGGCACAGAGAACGTCCAGTCCAGACGGGAGCGGCCAAAGGATCCACAAAGGATTTCTCCTCAGAAGTGAGATGCATAGGTTACCTGATGGGTTTGAAAGTACCGACGGGAGATTCACACACCCGGGGGGGTGGAGCCTGGGGTCAAACTGGTGACCGGCCCACACAAGAGCAAGCCAGCCCACCACAAGCAACCAACCAAACCCCCAAGACATCACGGCAAAACGTGCAGTAAAGAAAGGCTATTACGACGTACAACGAACTCAACTACGTGCCGTGGCCGGCGGGCCCCGTGCGGTCGGTGCTGAGCGGGGGCGGGGCCGATCACGAGGCAGGGGGTGCAGCGCGGACACGGCGCACCTGTGCCTGAGACGGGACGTCCAGAGGCAGCGGTGCCCAATATCCCTGGTGACGTGGAGACAAAGGCCCCGGGTCAGCTCCACGGGCTGAGCGCGATCACACGAGGACAGCGGGGCTGCGGCGGCGGGCGTGGCGGGGGCGTGGTTTCTTGCACCAGCCTTACAGAACTGTTCCACATTCCAGACATGCGCGTTTATAATTGCGATAACAGGACGAGCTAAAGGAAAAGCGGGGGCCGGTCTTGCCACCACTCGGCTGATGAGGGCCAGCCAGCGTGGGGGCCCCTGGGGCGGGGCTGCCCTCCGGGGGCGTGGTCAGTGGTGTCGCCCTCGGCAGCACCCAGCTCCGCTGGCGCGGACAGCCTCCGTCCACACGCGGCACCCACGTGCGCGCCTGCTCTGAGAAACCCTCGCACGCTGGGGGCTCGGGGTGCTCGTGGTGGCTTTGCTAGTGACGGTGAAACCCTGGAAGCTCCCGTGTCCGTGAACAGGAGGATGGGGTAAACAAAGAGTGGCGCCGTCACACGACGGAGTATTACGCAGCAGTGAAAACAGAAGCCCCCTGGCTACGGACATCACCCCAGATGCAGCTTAGAAACACAATGTTCAGTGGAATAAAGCAAGTCACAGAATAAAATATACCCCAGGTTAACACCTTGTTAATAAAATTCAGAGACAAGCAAGACGAACTGTAGGATTTAGGGATGCTACATGTACAGTAAGACCACAAAGAAAAGCCAGAAAATGAGAAAGGCATGAGGACATGCCTATTTCGGGGGGCAAAGCCTGGGAGGAGGGTGGGAAAGTCCCAAGGAGCGCGCGGTGGGGCTGGGACCCCGGGGTCTCGGCCGGGTGGTGGGCACTTGTGCTCAATGCTCCCCGAGGCCCTGCACGGGTCCACTCAGCTGCGTCAAATACACCCTCACAGGAACGGGTAGCCAGAGCCCGGCCCACGGGGCCTCAAGAGGCCTGAGCTGTGGGTCTCGAGCCACCCTGGCAGCAGGAAGGCATGTTTCATTCCTCCCCAGCTCAGCAGTTCACCTGTGCCCCGGGTGCCTCCGTTCCAGCCCAGCTGAGAGATGACCTCTCACTGACACTGCATCCCTCACAGCTGCCGGAGACAAAGCCCTGGCTGGGGCCCAGGCCAGGTGAGTGCGGGCAGGGGCCAGGGAGGGGGCAGCTGTCATCTGCAGCCCAGATCAGCCCCCACGTGCCCAGAAGCCAGAGGATGGTATGTGGGCACAGGCTCTTGCGGACGGACAGGTGTGATGGACAGAGGACAGGGAATGGGGGGACGTGCTGAGTGAGCCCACAGCAAACAGGCAGGTTCAGAAAGCCCGACCGCCACCTGGGGACTGAGTCCTCGACAATGGCAGGAGTCAGCACCCACGGCCGCTGCCGCAGGGCTCCGAGGAGCACCTCAGTTCTGCCGGGGGGGTGGGGGGGTGGGGGGCACGGCTGAATCCTGAGTCTTAGCCTGTGAAGGGCTCTGCGGGGAAGGACAGGGCTGCTTAGGGAGCAGCCGGAGGGGGCTGTGACGTGGAGAAGTCCATCCACCCCAGGATCCTGGGCTTCCCAGGAAAAGAATTCCATCGGCAGGCTGACCAGGACCGCCATGCATTAGCAGGCATAGATGGTCAGAAACAGAAATGAAGCGCTGGTGTTCCAGACTGCGGGTCCCCAGAGGGCGATGACAGGACACAGGGCCTCCCTTCGAGGCAGCAGGAAGCTCTGTGTCTGCAGTATCAAGAGTCTTTGCGACGGACACCTGCAGTCATGGTCCTTCCTGTGGCTGCAGCCACAAGACGCTCAGTCCCTCTGGTGGGTGAAAAGGACCCTAGCCAGATGCAGGAGTGGGCACCAGCCTGAGCCCGGGCAGCCCTTCCAGCCCCGGCCACCAGGCTGGTGCGGGGCCAGGTGCCTGGCCTCCCCACTGGCCCTGGGGTTGTGGCGATGTGTGGCCCAAGCCAAGGGCAGTGGCAGATGAGGGAGAAGAACCAAACCCCAAAGGCACTGCTTGGCCTCAGAATCCAGCAGTACCTGAACCTGGGCGGGTCAGTCATGTGGGTCAATAAGCTCCCCTGCTGCCTGAGCCACCTCAGGCGGGCCGTCACTCGTCACCAAAGTTGACCTGGCTGAGACACTTGGCCTTGATGCCAGAAGGTCGGGATCCAGCCCAGTTCTGCCCCACCCGGCCTCTGGACTGCCCCACGGGTGTAAGCACCAGCTCTCCTGCTGCTAAGAGTCTGTGAACGAGACTGGTATCTGGGTTTGATCAAAATAACTTCTTTGAACTTGGAAAAGGACAACAAAAGAAAATAAAAAAGGTCAGGAAAGAGAACTATTCCTACAGGTGTGGCCTCTGGCCCCAGGCAGCAGCCACCTGACTCCACGGTCACAGAATTTAGCCAGGAGGGGGCATTTTCTCGAGCCAGAGCGGGCTGTGACGCTGCCTGTTAGACTGGGCGCCCGCACCAGGCCTCATCCTAGCGTGGGACCAGAACTGGTACGGGTAACCCTCGGTCTTCCTCTCAGAGCCGGCCGGCGGGGCCGAGCCCCTGTAGGCTGCAGACGTCACGAGAGGGGAGATGAAGCTCCGCTGGTCAGCGAGGAGCGCTAACTCCTTCCTGTGGGGAGCCAGGGCAGTGGGCCTGCCCAGAGCGCTACCTCATGGGGGAGGGACGGCGCATTTTGAGGTGGTGGGTCCACGTGCCTGGACCACAGGCCGAGGCCGGCGCCCCCCATCAAAATCCCCAGAGCCCCACTCACCAGCACAGCTGGGTGCACCTGAGGCAGAGGCTCCCGGACAGACCAGCAGGAAAGGCACCTCGAGAAGCCACACAGGCCCCACGGACCCCTGTGGGTCCTACAGTAGCTCACAAATACAGAAAGGCCTAGAAAATGGATACACCAGGCCCCCGTAAGCCCCGCCCAGAATTTTTCTCCAACGTTCACAGGAATGGACAGTTGAAAAACGCGGCAGGGAGAGCGCCCACAGACTTAAACCTCAGGTCACAGCCGCTCGCATCTTGCTCTCTTTGCCTCCTTACGGGACAGTCCACCTCCCATCCTTCCACCTGCGCGCCGACCCATCTTATTTTTGGATGCATTTCAGAGAAGATGGCAGACATCCGAGTGCACCATCCCTGAACACTTCAGCCTGCACTGCATTAACTAGACTGCAACTTTTGCTTACGTTTTTTAGGGGAAATTTACATTCAGCGCAAGCCACACCTCATAAGCGCACCAGTCGAGGGCTCTGACAGAGGCATCCCCCATGTGACCCAACCCAGTCAGGAGAGAGACGGGGTCGGTCCATCGCCCTGAAGTTTCCCTCACGGCCCCTCCCCCCCTCACGCCCGCAGCCGCTCACCCAGCGCCGGTCTCGATAAACATCAAAGCTGAAACAACCGATGTGTGCAGCCACGTCCTGAATGATCAGGAACGGGAAAGTGGGTTGGCAGATGTCATGACATAATGAGTTGGCCACATTCCTGACGGACTCACACAGGCCCTGCCGTTCCCTTTAAGCCAAATGTCAAGACGCTTTGGGCTCTGCCTGTTCAGGGAGCAGCGCTGCTCGAGGCTGCCAGCAGGGCGTGCTCGCAGGGAGGACTCCTCCCCTCCCTACAAACCTTATCTGAAACAAGCGCAGGAAGCCGCTTTCCAAGGGCAGGTTTTATAGACAGTGAACAGCTGCATCCATCCCATCGGGAGGGTGAGACGGGCTGCTTCCCGGAACAGGGATGTGACCGCCGTGGGCAGGGCGACCTCACACATTTACGGTCAGGTCCTTGCTCACACTGCGCGGCCTGCGGGCGGCCACGGAGGCCAGCGCACAGATCAGGGCCTCGGCTGGAGCGTCGCCGCGTGGAGGAGGGCAGTCTGCGGGCTCTGCTCACCCAGCCACATGCCGTGCCTCTTACCCACAGCCCGCCCACGTGAGCTCCAGATGGCCCCGCGGCAGCCTCAGCAGCGTGGACGTCAGAAGGTCATTCCTTCCCAAGGAGCACTGGAAGGCGGGCCCAAGGGCCAGGGTACAGCATGGATGGAAGCATGCTCCACCTGCGCCCTCCTCTCCATGGCCGCCAGGGGCTCCCCCGCCAGGCCCGGGGATGGCCCGGGGGGCTTCTCAGCACAGCGCCCAGCCCGGCTCCGGGTATGGCCCCCGCTTTTTCTCCTGGAGCACGGGGTGAAGGGCAGACCCAGAGGCACAGCACACAGAGCTCACCCAGCACAGCCGCCCGCCCTCCTGTGGACGGAGCTAGCACTGCCCTCTGAGCCACTCCCGGCAAACACCTCAGACCAGCTGGAGACAAGCCTCCTGCCCCTGGTCCACCGTGAGAGCCACCCAAGGGCCTGGACCACATCTCTTTGTCCACAGCCACCCCAAACCGTGCACCGACATCAGCTCAACGCTGACCGTGTACCAAGATCTGTGACACACTGACCCGTGTACAGACACCGGCTCAGCACTAACCACCTAGCAGCATGGACACAGAGCTGACCGGCTCGGCACTGACCGCGCACAGCATAGCTGGCGACAATAAAGAATACGTGAAATAAGACAGGAGGTGGCACCAAATCAAACTCTGAAGAGAAGAGGACGCTGTCTCCTACCTCGTGATCCCCGGTCACAGGCCCATATCTCCGCCCGAGGTCGAGGGACGTGCCGCTCTGCCCGCTGCTGCACTCCTCACGGCTCTTCTCTCTGGGCCACCAGCCGACTCTGTGAATGACACACGCGCGTGTAAATGGGACACTCAAGCAGCAGCCCCGGACGGCGCCCAGCTCAGGAACCGCCGCATCCAGACCCCTGGGCACGGGGCGTGGCGTGGCTGGGGCGGGGGCGTGGCTGGGGCGTGGCTGGGGCGGGACCCACCCGGGACCCACCCCCACCCCCACCCCCACCCCCACGCGACGGCCGCCCTCCCACGCTGTCCGCACGGTCGCCCTCGGGTGCCCGCCCCGGGCCCTGCCAGCCACCCAGTGTGTGCGTGTGTGCACGCTTCCCCCGTGCCCTCACGGTACACGCCCACGTATGCGGGCATAAACTGTCATCAGCGGGCACGAGGCTCCTACGGCATCATTTCCTCGGCACCTTCCTTATTTTTCGACCCCGCACACCCGTTGGAAATTCCTGTAAGTCAACGGCAGGTTCTAGCGTGTTCCTGTGGGTCACTGCAGTGTCCCTGGGAAGGAGGGTGTCGCTCAGGGCCGGGGTGGCTTTCGCTGTCCTATCCCTCCCCAGGGACGTCCCCTTGCTGCTCTGCGCGGGGCCAGCCGAGGCTGCCGCGATGCACCTTGTCCGGGGGGTGCGGAGGGGGTGCGATGCCACTGTCCTGGTGGGACCCTCCCCCGTGGTCTCTGTTTCTGCTTCCTCCAGCCCCTCTGGGTCCTCATAAGGGCTCCCGGGAGTGGACCCTCCCCCGTGGTCTCTGTTTCTGCTTCCTCCAGCCCCTCTGGGTCCTCATCCTCCAGGATTCGGTGTCTCCCTGTGGCCCTTTCAGCCAGCAGCTCGTGGTCTGGGGGTCCCCTCCCCCCCGTCGTCCCCCTCCCCCCCGCCCCGCCCCGCCTCTCAGTTGCCCTCTGACTGCTAACGCATCCGTCCTCTTCTGCACTGGACGGTGAGGGTGGCAAGGCCCTGGACACCAGCCAGGACCCTTCTGTTCCCATCCAGAGTCCCAGGAGGTTTGGGGGAAGGAGGGAATCAAAACTTGTAACAAACACCTCTTAGAAACTGCACTGAATTCGGAGACAAGAAATGGGGTTCCGTCCCAGCCTCTGGGCTGACTTCTGAGGGCGCCCAGCCAGCCACGTGCCCTGTCTTTTGGTGCCTCAGTGGGTCCATTCAGGACACGAACATAAAGACCTGTGCTCCCTCGGGACTGTCACAGAGACGGAGAGAAACTGTGAGGACGTGAGATGCTCTTAAGCGTGAGAGGCTCTGGAGGTGTCTCCCCCCGCCGAGCTGCCAGCCACGCCGGGAACGCCTGTGGCAGGAGTCAGGCTCCACGGGTGTTCCAGGGGACGGTGGGATTCTCTGCGCCCTCATCGGCACCCACCACCCAAACTAAGTCTCATGGATCCCAAGTGCCCCCCGCAAGGCGTAGTTTTCCCACCCTGCACTCGGGGGCCTGGGCCCGCCGGCACAGCTGTGCTCCTGCAGGGCCGGCGGGGTCACCCTCTCCAGGGGCTCGCCGGTTCCCTACACTCTCCGGTTTATCTAGAATCGTCTGGACTGTCAGCAAACATGACAAATAACTGCCTTCAGAGGCCAAATACACCACAGGCACCCATCTCCTTCAAGGGTTAATTAATAGTTTCCAGGTCGCCGTGGCCCGTGAGAACATCTGGGCCTCATCTCTCCAGCCCACAGATGGCGAGGCGGGAAAAACGGGCTTCCAGAGACACCCCCCCACCACGCTCGCCGGTTAAGGCGTGTTTGTTCCTTTTAATCTTTAAACCGGAGAATGCTGGTGCGCGCGCGTGTGTGTGTGAGTGTTTGTAAAATAGCCCTGCCCTTTGCAAGGGGGCTGGCGGGACCCCTTAAGCCTGCTTTCTCCAGCACAGGTCTGTGGACCACGCGGGGCCACGAGGGTGTTCTCGAGACCCAAGGAGATGAGGGAAGACTAAAGACAACATGGCGAGCCTTCCAGAAGCCGCAGCCCTTTATTCTAGGACAGCCCTCCTTTTTATTAAAACTTTCCCCAGGTGTAGGAGACACACATAGGCACAGAGCTCACGGCACTGCCACATCCTGCACACACCAGAGCCCCATCGGGAAGCAGAACGTGGCCCCCCTGCCCTGGGGCCCAGCCCAGCCATGGGCCTTCCTCCCGTGGCCGAGGGGTCGGTCAGCTGGGCCACTTCGCTGGTAGTCACAGCGTGTGGCTTCTTTCATTCGACGCTATGAGAGTCATCATATCTTTATTTATAATTGCAGTAAAATATACGTGGCATAAGATTTAAGTGCACGGGTCAGTGGTAGTCAGCACATCCACAGCGCTGCGCCACCATCACCGTCATCTGTCCCCATAGCTCTTTTCCTCTTGTAAAACCAAAACTGTCCCCATTAGATGCTCACTCCCCAGCCCCCTCCTCCAGCCCTGGCACCCACCATCCTACTTTCTGTCTCTATGACGGTGACTCCTCTAGGGGCCTCACCGCAGTGCAATCCTACAGTATTTATCCTTTTGTGACTGGCTCATTTCACTGAGCACAGTGTCCTCAAGGTTCACCCATGTGGTAGCAGGTGTCAGGATTTCCTGCCTTTTCAAGGCTGAAAAATATTCCACGGTGTGGATGGACCACGTTTTGTTTATCCATCATCCATCAGTGGGTATCTGTGTTGTTTCCACCTCTTGGCTGCTGTAAATAATGCTGCTGTGAACACGGGTGTACAAATATCTCTTGAGACCCTGCTTTCAATTCTTTTGGGTATGTATACCTGAAATAGAACTGCTGGATCATACGGGAATTATGTTTTTAATTTTGTGAGGAGCTGCCACGCTGTTTTCCACAGTGGCTGCACCACTTTGCATTCCCACCAGCGGAGCACCAGGCTTCCCATTTCTCCACACACTCGCCAGCACTTATTTTCTGTCTTTTATGGGAGCCATCCTGATGGGTGTGAGGCGGTGATCCCCCGGTTTTGACTTGCCTTTGCCTAATGACTAGTGATGCCGAACCTCTTCTCCGGTGCCAGATTGGTCCACATGTTTGTGTAAATTCTGCTGTGTGAGTACAACTTATCTACCCATTCCACTCTCATCAGCACGGGCGTAGTTTCCACCGCGGGCTATGATGAACAGGGCTCTGACAATGTGCCAGGGCACATCCTTTGCGAACATACATGAGTGCCCCCACCCCTCCAGCCCCCGGGAGTGGAGTGGCTGGCTGTGGGTGGAGAAAGAAGGACTTTTTAAGGCTTTTGCCCATTTTTCTGTTGGGTTGTTTATCTTTTCCTTGTTGGTTGGTAGGAGTTTTGTGAAAGTAGAGTCTGCATAAAAGTCCTTTAGTGAGTATGTCCTGAGAAATTCTGTAAAAAAAAAAAAGAGCCACAGCTCTCCCTCTGAAGGTCATTCCTTCCCCAGCACGTCATCACGCCGATCCATCCATCTGTCCGTCCATCCATCCATCCATCCGTCCACCCATCCATCATCCATCCATGATCAGCAGCCCCTGGCCTGTCTACATCCTGACACTGCCGTCCCCCATTCCCTGCCCAACCAAGCATCACCAACTGCTGCACCGGGGGCCTCCCTGCCACAGGCTGCACAAGCCCCCCTCGCCGTGAACACGCACCCCTGTCCAGGTGCTGGGAGCACCCAGGCCCTGCACCTCTGCCTGTGCTGGTCCCGCTGGACCCGCGTCCCCGTGAACTCACCTTCCGCAGCCTGTGAAGCTGTCTGAGCCCCTTTGCCCATCCCACCCTGGTGACGAGGAGCCATGCCTGCCCTCGAATTCCCATGTGCTCTGTCAAGCCTGCGGCAGAGTCCGTTATTAACGAAGACAAAGATGACAGGGGCTGAGCCCCGCTGGAAGCCAGCCCGGGACTAGAACCTTCCATGACTCCCCCCAGCAACCCCACGAAGCAGGTTCTAATGCCACCCCATCCTATAGATGAGGACCCTGAGGCCCAGACAGGTAGAGTCACTCTCCCTAAACCACAAATCGAGTAAGTGACGAAACAGATTCTATGATCCAAGAGCGGCAGCCAGCCCTGCACAGGGGGCCGCGCCTGAACGGTCTCCACGCTCCTGAGCTGAAAACCAGAATAAATGAATGAACCAAGGGGTGAAGCCTCAAGCAAAGAGCACGACCTCAAAGCCAGAGGACTGAGCAGTTAGCCACTAAATGGGGGCCTTCCCGTCGACACGGGCCGCCTGGGAACCAGACTTTCCTTCCTGTAAAGGACCAAGAAGAAGAAAAGGTAAGAGCCAGGAGGAAAATAATAAGCAGAGAAAAAGAGCCCGGAAATTTTCCCCTGAAGTGAGCATGATTGCTCTGGACGTTTGGAATCCGGGTGCAGTTGGAGAAACATCAGGTCGTGGCAAGTGTTTTATGTCACTTGCTGCAGGCGGAGGGGATGCGTGAGGCCGCCGAGAGGCTGTCGCGACCAACAGGCCCGGGGAAAGCTGCCGGCACGCCCGGCCCGTGCCCCGGGCCGCTCCCACCTCCTGCTCAGTCTCCAGGCAGAGGACGCTCGCGGTCGGGCTCCCCGGGAGGCGGCTCTCCGGGAGGCCATCGCCAAGCCATCGGCACGCGTTCGTGCGGGGCCTGTGCCTGCTTCAGGGCCGAGGGCAGCATCCTAGGCTTTGAGCAGCAGCCGAGCTCCGAGGCTGTCTGTCCCGGTGACAGGACGCGTCTGTCCTCAGGAAGGTGGCTCAGAGCATGGAGCGTACGCCGCGGTCAGGAGGGGCCTCCCGGCTGCCTGCCTCCCTCCCCTGCTCTGCTGGGCGGCTGCCGCCTGCACCCGGTCTCCTGGGATTGAGGGTTTGGGAGAAACGCCCGCGCCCCCGGGCTTGGAGCCTGCTCCCTTGACAGCCCTGGCGGACGTGCAGGGGTTCCCCCCCGCCGCACCACGGGACCCACCCAGCCAGCAGGGACGACAGCGGGAGGCTCTGCGTGGATGTCTGCCCCCGCTTTCTCCTGCGGGCCGTCAGAGGACCAGATCCCTCCCTCCCAGGGACCTGCCACTGACCTGCCACTCCCGCTGGGTCACCGCCTGGCTCCGGAGTCCCGGCCACAGACGGGCCCCGGCCAGAGCCACACCAGCAGCACCGTGGCACCTCCTCCCTCGCTTCCCCCGGGGCCACCCCTCCCCACCCTGACTCCCAGGTCCCAGGCGAGAGGGGCCCCCGCAACCTGCCCTCAGCTCAGCCCAGCCTTCTGGAGCACACACCCAAGGCAGCCAGAGGCCACGGACGCGGAGCCACGGACCGCCGTGCCCGAAGATCCAAAGGGGGCTGGGGGGCAACAACCAGAGGAAGACACAGGCCTGTGGACGGTGGGCGTGGCGGGGGGATGGATTTCCGGGACAGCAGGATCCTCACCAGCAGCCCGTCCCAGCGACACCCGGGGTGAGTCAGTACCTGCTCCAGGTTCACCGCGACCCACACCTGCTCAGGTGTAAACTGGGCAGAGAAACGTGTCACGTGAAGGAGGGAGGACCAAGGAGACGCAGGATTTGAAAAGCGGAGGGGGCCAGCCCAGCGGGATGCAGCCCCCGTGGGCCGAGCATCAGAGAGGCAAAGACCCACACTTCACCTCGGGGACCGGAGCGCTGGAGGCACCTCCGCAGCGCCCAGGCGGCCTCGGCGAGGGGAGCAGCGGCTAGCGGGCGCTTGCTGTTTACGCACCATGGGGCGCCGGCTCGGTGCCGTCCGCGGCACCCCAAGACGGGGGCCGCTACCGTCCCCAGGGCGCAGGCTGAGGCTGAGACCCAGAGCGAACGACTCGCCGAGGGCACGCGCAGCGGGCCGTGGATGCCGGCGACCGCCCAGCGTGTGCCGTCTCGGTCGCCCGACCTGTCCGGAGGGAGGCGCAGGCGCCGCCACGGGGAGGCCGCCCCCAGGTCCCACCCCAAGTGACGGAGGGCAGCCCTGCCCACCCTCCCGGGACACCCACGCCGGGGAGAGTTACTCAGAGAGGAGCACATACACAGGGCACACGTGTACATACATGAGCACGCCGACACGCGCAGCACGCGTGTGCACCGGCACGTGCGCACCCCTGCACACACGTCCACACCGGCACACGCACGTCGGGGGGGACCCGCACCAGCTGGTGGTGGCTTGCGCTCAGCAGGGCCCTGGCCGCCCGCCTGCCTCTGGACGCGGCTCCAGCTTGCAGCCTCCAGGGCCCCCGGGGGCAGACGAGGCTGTGACCCAGGCTTGTGGCGGCCGGCTCCCCTGTCCCTCAGCAGCCTGGCACCACGCCTGGCAGAGGGGTGGCCCCCGGAAGGCAGGCGAGTTATTGCAAACAGACCTGGGGGCTAGCCTCCCAGGCTCCAGACGGGGCCCCAGGGCGCGGGCTGAGCTCAGGAAGCAGGCGTGTCGGGGACTCTCCTCCCTCCGTCGGGCACCTAGGACCCGGTGGGCAGGGGGCCCTTCACACTCCGATGCCCGGGTCCCTGCCTGACCCGGCGAAGCGAGCCCCCAGGCGCCCAGCCAGGTCCTCAGTGCTCTCGCGATGATGCTTCGAGGAGCACGTCGTCAGGCAGCACCCGAGGGTGGGGACCCTGAGGGCGGGGGCCTTTGGCTGGGGGCACAGAGCCACCGCCCGTCCCTTCCCTCCGCCACGCGGGCTTGGAGGGTGGGCTCTCCCCTCACCAGGGCCCCGGGCCCCCCTGAGCGGGGGTCTGCCAGGAGCCGTGGTTCTCAAAGCGGGGCCTCAGCACCACCAGCAGCAACCTCTCAGGCGCTTGCTGGAAACAGCACCCTGCCCCAGAGCCGCCCCCGAGTCAGAGGCTTCGGGGCTGACTGCGGTCTGCGGCCACCTGCCCTCGAGGGCACTGGCTTGCGTGGCTGGACCTGTGTGTTGGCAAACAGCAAAGGGGTGTCTGCTCAGCCCCTCGCCTTTGCCCGGTGGAGGCGATGGGGTACTGGGGCTGACGGCGTGGGGCCCCAGCAGGCTCCTCCGGGAGTGATGCTCTCTGTCTCGTGGGGGGACCGGAAGATTGTTCTAGAGTGCTGGTCTGTATCACCTGCCGTCCAGGTGTAGCATGCATCTGTCAGGACTTCATGGATAGGGCTGTGAAGATGTGGCATTTCACTTGTGTTCAATTCACCTCCCAAGAAGGAAAGGGACCTCTAACAGGTGCCGACCTCTGGTCTACGAGGTGTCCGGGGAGAAGCATCCTGACGCTGCAACTCACGGACGAAAGCCCACGGAGCCTTCCCAGACCCTCGATCTTGGCTTCTGGAGGACATTCTGCCGAGCAGAGGCGCGGCCTCCAGGGCCGGCAGGGAAGGCGGAGGGCGGGCGGGTGTCTGGTGGCGGGAGGCAGCGAGGAGCTGGGCTCACGACAGAAGGACAGGACAAGTGGGACGGGTCAGGGAGCGAGCACGGCCGTGAAGGCAGGCACTGCACGGGTGACCCACGGTCCGTCCTGGAAACATCAACAAATGGGGGTGGGGATGGGACAGCCCTTCCTTAATGTACGATGCCGAAGAATAAACGCATGGGAAATGACTTAAAAATGCACCCGAGAGTAGGACGGACAGAGCAACGTGGAGACGGACACACAGGTAATAAAGCACACGCAGCCGGTGGTGACGGGAGAATGAGGCAGCGGGCACAGGGGTGTCCAATGTACAGTTCTTTCGTGGTCTGTACGTCTGCAAAATTTCATAACAAGATGTCAGGAAAAGACAAAAAAAAAAAGGATGAGAATTGCGAAATAAAGAAGAAAGAAGGCACCGCAGTTTGAACTCGGGGAGATGGAGGAGACTGGCTCGTCGGGGTGACATCCATCCTCCTAGGTCCCTGCAGCTCGGTCCCTAGTACAGACACGCCCACGGGCTTGAAGTGGGCCGGGCAGACCCCTCCGACTCAGAGGCGGGGCCCCAGGAGGGCTTGGGGCCCGGGAATGAATAAAACTCAGAACCACTCAGGCCTGGGGACGCTGGCCAAACCTGGCCGGGCCAGCAGGACCCCCAGGGCCTGGGAGCGTCACCGCGCCCTCCTGCCTGGGGCAGCACGATAAACACGCCAGGACCAACGAACAGCAGCCTTTCAAAGAGTCACGACAGAAAACAAGCCAAAAAGCACCATCAAGGCCCAGCCAGCCTCACAGCAGAGCCAAGCAGGGTCGGGGGGTGCCCTCTGCTGGAGTTCAGGCGGAGCTCACGGAGGTCGGGGACCCCAGACCAGACTCGGGAAATTCAGATCAGGCAGTGGAGGAGCGAGGCACTGAGCCCGCTTCTGGATGGGGGGTTGGGCCGGTACTGCCCCCCCCTCCGGAGCAGCGCCCGCGCTCCTTCCGAGACCCTCCGAGGACCCCACTGCCTAGGGGTCCCCGCCAGGCCTCCCCCACCGGGTGTCCCAGTCACCCCCTGCCCAGTGCCTCCCTTTCTGTCTGGGGGTGAAGGGCTTGGAACCCCGGTGGCCGAGGAACAGGGCCCGCCGGCAAGCATGTCAGTCCCGGACATCAAGGTGCTGAGCTGGCCTGGAGCCCAGTGGTCAAGCTGGTTAAAAAAAATTAGCAAGACAGTTATCTGTCACCGCCACCCGCTGCCCTGCTGCTTTCTCTAATTAGCCTGGAGGGTCTGAGGGCCCCCGCCCCCCAAGCTGGTGTGGCTGCCCTGCAGCAGGACAAGGTCCAGGGGCTCAGGGTGCCATGGGAACCAGGGCGGGGCAGCCAGCTCCAGCCTCGCTCGGCCTTCCCAGAACTGCTCTGCGGAAGCCCAAGCGAGACGCCCCATGCTTTCTGCGCTCCCTGGTCCTCCTTGGCACCGGCCCAACACCGCAGGTGGCCTGGGAGCAGCAGCAGTATTTCCCCCACTTCTCCACCTGACTCGCACTCTCGGGTCTGCGGTTGGCACCGGATGCAGAGGGCAGACACGGTCACGGCCACCGTTTCCCAGTGGCAGCCCCAGGGCAGTGGCATTCACATTTGGTGTTCTCTGCCAGCTTTGATAAATGTCACTCTATGTTTGAAAGCTTTTTAGTGGAGGAAACAGGTCAGCAAACCCTTTGTGTTCTTTGCCAAGTGAGACCTCGCCCATCTGCGTCCTGAGCCTGCTGGACGAGTACACGGCTGACGCTGAGTCACCGTGATGTTACGGTGGGGGGCACGGAGCCTCATCAACGGCTGCTGAATTTATCCAAATCTAAAGATAACAGACATTCCCTTCATATATAAAGAGCACCCAGAATCAAATAAGAAAACCACCATGGGTGGAGGCGGGGTAGAGGATATGAGCAGCTGATTCACAGTAGTGGCTCCCAGTCCTAAGAGAAGAGATGCAAGTTGCTCTGAGCTCTGCACTGCCTCATTCAGACAGTGCGCTGTTGGCAAAAGGGCAGATACGGAGATCAATGGAGCAGACGAGAGCTCAGAAACAGAGTTGTATAACACACAGTCAACTGATTTTCGGCAAAGGCGCAAAGGCAATTCAAAATGGGTCATATATCTAAAGCGATAATGTGAAATAGAAACTTCCCATTATAGATTTAGAAAACAAGGAAGAAAGTAGGAAACGAGGGAGAAAGATCTGCTTGAACTTGAGGTCGTCAATGAGTTTCTGTATATGACACCAAACACGTAATCCGTGAAAGAAAAAAAATTAATGTACTGGATTTTATCAGCATTTTAAAAATTTGCTCTGTGAAAGACACTCCTAAGAGAATGAAAAGACAAGTCACAGACCAAGAGAAAATGTGTGCGAATCATATTTCTAAATATGGACTTATTTCTAGAATATATAAAGAACTCTAAAAACGCAACAACAAAGAAACAAGCCAATTACAAAAGAGCTGCACAGACACTTTACCAACGAAGATATACAGATGGCAAGTAGGCATATGAAAAGACACTCAACGTCAACTGTCAGCAGGGAGACGCAAATTGAAACACAGAGATACCTATACACCTATCAGAATGGCTGATATCCAAGAAACCAACAACACCAAAGGCTGGCGAGGATGTGGAGCCACAGGAACTCTCACTCATGCCTGGTGGGGACGTAGAATGGTGCAGCCACTGTGGAAGACAGTTTGGCAGTTTCTTACAAAGCTAAACACAGACACACCCTATGCCCCAGCAACTGTACTCCTAGGTATTTAATCCAATGAACTGAAAACACAAAAACTTGTATGTGAATGTTTATCGCAACTTTATGCATAATCACCCCAAACTAGAAGTAACCAAGATGTCCTTCAACAGTTTATAGAGAAACAAGCTTGGTACATCCACACAGCAAAATCCTATCTGGTGATGAAAAGGAGCAAAGCTCCTGATTTAAAAAACACGGATGAGTCTTAAATGCATTTAGCTAACTGAAAGAAGCCAGACCCCAAACGCTACGTATTCTACGATTCCATTCCTATGACATCTGGAAAAGGCACAACTATCGGGACGGAAACTGCCAACTCAGGGATTTCCCGGGGCTGTGGGAGAGGACAGTGGTTGATTACAAAAGACACGCGCTGGAGGACGTTTAGGGGGATGCAATGGTACTGGGGGTGATGTTTGCATGACTCCAAGTATTCATGACCCAGAGAACTTTATGCCACAAAGAGTGAACTTTAATGTATGCAAATTAAACTACTTGGATGGCAGGAGATCCCAGGATGGGATGCAGACTGTGATCAGAGAATCCAATTGTATTACAAACGTTAACACAACCTCACCGAGGGGAGGGGGGAAGAAAGGAGCTGACCTAAGTAACAGTGGAAAGTGCACACTAAAGGCTGGGTGCTAAGACAAAGGGCCCACTGCATATCAAGTCTGGAGTTGGTAGAGCTGCTTCTCATGGGAAGACAGGTTAGTCTTCAAACTGTTTTACATGGACATGGGGGTCTGACAAATAAGTAAACTGACGCTGGAAGCAGGAGCCATGCGTCTCACTGCAGATAAGCAGGGAGGAAGGCTGGCATGGTCCACGTGGCGCTGGGTTACTCAGAGATCTCAGCACAAACTCGTGCTTAGCTTAATACAGATACAGAGGGACAGAGAAACAACTACAGGTCTGTGAGCACACACAGGTAGTGCACACACAAGTACACGTTCCCTGGCTCTGCCTGCTCAGAAGGCCTAGAAACAGTGACACCCCAGTAGCACCGAGCACACCTGGGGCCCAGATCTTGGTTTCTAACACCATTCTCCAAAAGGGACCAGGGCTTCTTGGAGAAACAGCTGATCCTAGGGTAGGACTGGGGAATATATGAGATGAGCATATTATACTGCATCTTAGAGGGCCAGAAAGCGAGGAAGTGCCCAAGAAACGAAAGGAGGGGGGGCAAAGGGACACCGGTGCCACCCTGAAAGGGCTGACAGTGAAGCTGGAACATCTGAGAAACAGAACCAGTGACTCGGGATTAGGGCCCAAGGTAGGAAGTACACATGGGTGAGTCCAGACTGAGAGAGTTAAGTGGCCGAACGCATAAACACATAGGAAAGAAGAGACAAATCCACACAAAAAATTCCAAATAACCCATGTAGATACCGCCCCTCTAGGAGGTAGAGTTCAGTCCCTTCTTTCCCTCCTAAAAATTGAGGGTGGCCCGGATTTAGTGACTTGCTTCTAACACAGAGCGAGTGGCGGCAGAGAAACGTGGCAAACACGACCTCAGCCAGGAGGCCAGGGTCAACGTCAGCCGCGACGGGTCGCGGTGATGGCGTGTCCGCCCACAGCACGCGATGGGGCACGCCCCCTCTGGGTGCCCTTCCCCCAAACCCATAATCTCTAACCATGAGAAAAACATCAGGCAAACTCCAGTTGAGGGGCACTCTACGAAACGCAGCACCCGCGCTCCTCAAAACGGTCCCAGTCATTAAACACAAGGCAAGTCTGAGCAACCGTCACAGCCCAGAGGGGGCTGAGGAGACCAAATGTATCCTGTATGGGATCCTGGAGCGGGAAGGAAGACCGCGGTGAAAACCTACTGAAATCCAAATGAAGTCTGGCCTTCGGCTCCCAGTGAACGCCCTGGGGCTGTTCTCTGAGTTTTGATGAAGGTGCCACGGAGACATGAGGTGTTAACAACAGGGACGGAGAGAGGGGACGCAGAAACTCTCTGTACTACTATTGCAACTCCTCTAGAAATGTAAAACTCTTCCAAACGAAAAAGTTTATTTTTAAGAGACTTGAATAGATATTTTGCCAAAGAAGACATATGGATAGTAGGTAAACACACGGAAGGGCCCTCGACCTCATTCACCAAAAGGAAGATGCAAATTAAGCCTCCAGGAGACACCCCCTCGTACCCACCGTACAGCTCAGCAGGACCCTGCAGGGCCCTTCCAGGAACCCCCTCCCCATGTCCCCTGCCTCTTGTTTATTAAACAAACTTCAGCTTCCCAGGCCTCACCCGAGTTCCAAAGAGCAAATTTAATCAAAAGCAAAGGAAAGCAGTGAAGCAAGACAAAATAATAACAGTTTAGCCATTAAACAAAGTCAAGGACCTTTAGTTCCTCCTCAAGGGATACAGATGACATCCTGAGCCATGTCCTTGAGTGATACTGAAACGCCATCAGGTGGAAGACGTTAACTGTCTGCCGCCCACCAGCACGGCAGACCCCAGACCCGCTGGAACCAGAAGGTTGATGACGTTGCCTCCCGATGACCTCACCAGCAACCAGTCAGAAGGATGTCCGCGAGCTGACCACGCCCCCAGCCCCTCCCTCACACTGGCTTTAAAAGCCCTTCCCTGAAAGCCACTGGGGAGTTCATGTCTTTTCAATAGGAGCTGCCCGTTTTCCTTGCTTGGTCCCAAGTCGGACACCTCGCCACAAACGCTGTACTTCCCTTCACCACAGCCCAGTGCCAACAGACTGGCTTTACTGCACACAGGAGCAGACCCAAGTTTGGTCTGGTAACAGCTAGGATAGCCCTAATCACTGCAAAGCTGGGCGGTATCGGGGGTCAGCCCAACGAGGAGATACAGGACCTCCTGCGCCGCCGGGTGGCTCCTAAGACAGAACAGCGCTTTGGGAACAGCCCAACTCCGTGTGGAAAAGTTAAACGGACTGACTTAGGACCCGGCCATCGCACTCCTAGGAATCCGCCCAAGCGAAGTGAAACACGTGTCCGCGTAGAACTCTGTTTGTGCGTGTTCATGGCAGCCTTGCTCATGACTGCCCAGGGCACCCAGATGTCCACCAGCTGGGGAACGGATGGAGGACGTGTGGAGAGCCCACAGGACGAATACGACTGGCCACAGAAAAGGACACGCTTCTGGTACATGCTGCACAGCGGACCAGCCGTGGAGACATCGTGCTCAGGGAAAGAAGCTGGACATAAAAGGTGGCATCCTGTCTGATGCCAGTCCTACCAAGTTTCCAGAAAAGGCAAATCTCTAGAAACAGTAAGCGGCTCCCTAACCCCTGAGTTCCTCGAGGGCCGTCCCCCACCGGCACGGGGACTCTGGCCACCCGCAGTGCACCCCGTCCACTCCCCGCTCTCCTTTCCCGACCTTAACACTCAGAATCAAACTGCAGGCCAGTTCTGAGGGCGGGGCTGCCCCTCACCAGCCCTACAGCCCCAGCTGGCACTGGTGGGCGACGGGTGCTCAGTCCCCGCTGACCGACGGCGGGGAGCGGGGGGACCTGCGACTCTGCGGGCCCCGGGGCGGAAGGCGGGAGGGCACGCCCGTCACGGGCTCAAAGCCCACGCGTGCTCCTCCCCCAGCCCCGGCCCCTCGCGCGCTCGCCGGCCGGCCGTCCTCCTGGGGGATCGGGAGCTCGGCCACGGGAGCTGCTGGCATACCTCTGCCCCCAGCCCTCCTGGTCGCACGGCTCCGGGGGAGCTCCGTGGCGGTCAGCGTGCAGGGCGGTCCTCCCAGCGGGCACACTGACCTCTGGCACCGCCTGGAAGTCGCGACGGCCGGTCCCGAGCAGGCCCGGGGGTGGTGAGCGTCGGCCACTGTCTTACAGGGCTCAGGGTGGCCAGCGCCTCGGTGCGGGAAGGACGGCCTGGAAGGGGCGCACGGCGAGAGGCCCGGCTGCCCGGGGACAGCGGGGGAGCGGTCTGGGGGAGGGACGCTGGCCGGGCGGCTGGGCCCTACGGGCGGGACTTGGGCAGATCCCTGTCTGTCGGACGCCCAGAGCCCAGAGCGCACCCCTGCCCCTGGGAGGCCTGCGTGCAGGGCAGCAAGTGGAGGGCCTGGCGGTCGGTACCCCCAGGGGGGCAGGCCCACCAGGGGGCCAAGGAGGGATGTGCCCCCCGCACCTGAGAGGGCGCAGAGACCTGCAGCCACAGTCCCGCGGCCCCGGCCCCAGTTCACAGGTGGGATTCTGGGGCTCGGAGGAGGGGGTCTGCCCGGGGGGACGGGCGCGGGGGGCGCCTCCTCAGAGCACCAGGCCGTGCGAGGGTCCCGGGGCGCCCCGTGCGCTCCCCGACTGCTCGGATCCCCTTCCTGGGCGCTTTTCTCTTTCTCCGAAGGGTGTTGGGTCTCAGAGACAAGCCGGGTGAAGTCATGCCCGGGGGTTGTTAGAGGACAAAGCCGGTGACTCAGCCGCACGAGAGAAGGGGTGCTTCCAGACGGGGCAGGGACAGCCCATCAGCAGGGCGGGTCCCCTCGCTCCGCTGCAACCCAAAGCAGGCCTTGGCCTGAGGTGTCCCGCAGGGACAGAGGACACGCAGCGGCCCCTAGAGCAAGCGGTCTCTCCCCACCCCTCCCTGAATCCTTGACCCTGGCCCTTCTGAGCGTCCGTGTTGGGGGACAGCAAGAGTTCTGTCCTGCGTGGACAGAAAGGCCCACTCTGCCCTCTGTCCCTCCGCGGGGAAGGCTCACATCACCTGGGCTAGGCCCCCTGCCCCCAACGTTCCTGGAGCGACCACCTCCCATAAACCCACCGGAAACGCACCCAGAAGCCCCGATACCTGCAGCTCGAGAGCTGGCTTGGCAGGGTGACAGACGGGGGCCCGAGCAACACCGGGCACCAAGTGCTAGACGGTGCCGGAGAGTGAGAGCTTGGAGACCGAGGGCGGCCAGGGACGGGGCCCGCCTGCGGGGCCTCGAGGAGGCAGGGGGCTGACGGGCGGGACAGGTTGGTGGCCTCCGGCCCGTGCAGAAGACAGGTGAGCACACAGCAGGCACAGGAGGAGAAACTGCGCTTGCAGCGATAACCGCGGGGCTTGAAGCAGGGTCTGGGCCGGTCAGCGGGCAGCGGGGAGGCTGCAACGGGGAGACGGGAGCTCGCGCCAGAGTTCCAAGAAGGGAGGGGGAGGGGCCCGTGGAGCGTGCCCCGCCCCCCCGCCCTCCCCGGGCGTCAAAGCGACCACCGGGCCGTGCCGTCCGGTGAGCCGGTCCCAGTGCAGCTGAGGCGGTCCCAGTGCAGCTGAGGCAGCACCGGGAGAAGGCCTCAGCCAGGCACGGGCCCCGCCGCAGGGCCTGAGCTCTGGGGGCAGGTGGCAGCGACGCCGGGGTCGTCTTTGAAGGGAGGCTCCCTGGGAACTGGGAAGGTGGGGGCAGACCACGCCTTCCTCATGAGCCCCTCCCCCCGGGGGGGCCCGGCCCCCGGGGGCCCCTGGTCCTCCCAGCGCCAGGTCCCGGCCCCGCAGCTCTCCCTGCCGCGGGGATGTCACCTCGTCACAGAAGACAGGGATTTAGGGGCGGCAAAGCTCACGCACGGCGGAGTTTTGGAGAAAACACGGTCCCTCGCGCTGACAAACCAAGGCAACGCTCCAGGTGAACCGCGTGCAGACGAACTTCTGAGCAAGTCGGCGGGAAAGCCGCTGAGCGTGGCCAAGGTCCAGAACTTCCCCCGCCGCCCCCCCCACGCCCCAGGCCTCGTGGCCGTGAGTTATGCATCCAGGTTCCCTGACGGGAGGGTGTCGGGGCCCCTCCAGGGCCAAGAAAGTGTGCTGCCTGACCTCCGCCGAGCTCCCCGCAGAGGTGCTTTCCTGCGGCCGGGGGCTCTGGGACCTGCTCTCAGGGCCGCCCCCTCACCCCCTGGCTGTTTCATCCTCCCCTGTGAGGGAAGACAGCTCGGCTGCGTCCGCTACCCCTGCTGGATGGGGGGCAGCCACACGATGGATCCCAGAGCTGCTCCTGGGAGGTGACGTCTAAGCTGTCCACTTCTCTCCCCGAGCTGCTTGTGGTAACTCCCAGTGGCGACACTGCAAAACCCAAGATCCTTAGGCGGACGGGGCCTTCTCTGCTTCCTGCGCCGGCCCTGCTCCCACCCTGTCCACGTCCTTCCCCCACGGCCTTGCCGTCACCCCTCCACTTAGCAAGGAGGACCCAGGCCAAGTGCCACCCCTCTGGGAAGATACGTGACAGCCACTGCTGACCCTACATAGGACCGTTCTCATCACTGCAGCGGTCCAGCCGGGCCCGGCAAGAAGAGGTGTGTGGTCAGCGAGTCCGGGATAGGCCTCTCCTCGTGGGCCCCATCCCGGGAGGTCCCAGCTCCACGCAGGGCCCCCAGCCCCCGACTCCGGGGGCTCTAACGCGTTCCCAGAGAGACTCTCGATCCGTACACCGTCCCGATCCTTTTCTCCACTTGGCAGACTGGATTTTCACAGGGTTACCCACTCAGGGGCCACACCTATGTTTCCGTGGAGATGTTGCTCCACTGTCCCTGACGACGTGGACCCGCCAACAAGGACTCCACCCCGTCGCGGGGTCAGAGCCCAGCCTCACAGGCTCTCTGTGCCACCACGCGACGCCGGTCTCCTTTGCCAGAATCTCAGTTTTATTGCACTTTGAATAATCTCCCGACATAAACTCTTGAGAGTTTCCTTTGTTTATGGGAACCTTTGATCCCCTAAGAGTGTTTAGAACTCGCTGAAGTGTCGTCTTCCTGCCCCGCTCCCGGCCCCGTGGGGCGACAGGGAAGCCGTCGGCCTGTCCTCGGTCTGTGGGGATCCAGGGCCCCAAGAGAGAAGCCCTCAATCTGGAGCCTTTGCCCCCGGGGTGGAGGACGGACCCCTGCTGGGACCCTACAAGCTCGGGGCTGCTTTTCCAGAACAGAAGCTCGGAGGGAGGGGCCCATTTCCTACATCCTACATGAGCAACTTTGCAACCACGCCTGGCCTTCCAACCACAGCTGGGGGGGGGGCGGTCTGCTCCCCCCACCCCCGTGAAAGCCGGCCACCTGCTGGCCACCTGCCGCCACCCGGGCTTGAGGCAACCGCCTCCCCAGCCCCCTGAAATGAGGGACCGGCTCCCAGGGCTCCACCCCTTTGCCTCTTCTGGGTCACCTGCCCCTCTCGCGTGGTGTGGGCCCTCGCCAGAAGCCTTTGGAGCGTGCCCAGTTCTTTTGTTATTTCAGGTTGTTGTGTTTCCAGCCCAGATTTCCACTCCGCTACCACCAGGATGGAAAAGGCCTCTTCCATCTGAGCCCCGCGGTCCCAAGATTCCGACCCCTAAGTAGAGCCGGCGCCGTTTGGGGCAGAAACGAGCGTGAGGGTGGGCGGCCACCAGGGGCGCGTGTCCCCTGCCGCCGGCTGGGTGGCTCTGGGAGCCGGTGTGCAGACTCAGAGAGCAGGCAGCCCCAAGTCCTCGTGCGCCAACGGCCTTCAGTGGTGCCCCCGTCCCTGCAGCCGGCAGGGAACCCTCGGGAAGGCACTGCCATCCCCAGGACCCCCCGGAGTTCTTGTCCCTTGTTGCTCCAGGCCTCCCCCCGCCGCCCACGGGAACGGCAGCGACCCGCGGCGGCCCTCAGCGGGCAGGGTGCCCGAGGGCGGGGGCCCCACGGGCGGACGCGGACACACTCGGTAACCCGTCCTCTGTGCTTTCAGTGCCTTCCTAGTCGGTTTCAGGGCCAGGTCTGCGTGCGGTGTGGACTCGGACAGCACAGGCCTCCACCCTATGCGGTGGGTTCATAATTCCCAAAGGGCAACGGGGACTTTTCTCACGAGGGAAACGGGCCCTGTGTACCTTTGTGGACTCCCTGGAGTGAGGCCCCCTTCATCCCACCCCCTCACTTACCATGGCCCCCAAGAGGCCGTGAGATGCTGGAGAACCCTGGTCCCCAACCCTGCCCCCCTCCCCAGGTCACAGCACGCTCTAGCCTCTCCGGACGCCTCTACACGGGGGAAGCCCCTGCGGGCAGGAGACCCTCCACATGCTGGCCCGAGACCCCCATTTTCAGCTGAATCCCGGCAGAACTCGCCTCCTCCAACTTCCAGAGGCTGTAGGCACTCCTTGGCTTGTGGCACCATAGCTCCAATTTGTCTCAAATCTCAGTCTCCTCCTTATGAGGACCCTCCCCTCCCCCGGATGATTCAGGCTAATCTCCTGTCTCAAGGGCCTTAACTCAGTCACGCCTGCAAAGTCCCTTTTACCGGTTCATGTTCCCGGCTCCAGGGATGAGGACCTATTATCTCTCGGGGCCATTAGAGGTGGGTTTGGATTTGACAACAGAGGAAAGAAATGATGGCATTCAGATCAATGGCATAGTAAACAGGGGGCACTGTATGTCACAGAGAAGAAAAATACCAAAAGTCAAGCAGTTTTGTCAAAGAATACTCTCTCTACTCTGTCCCAGTTCCAGACAATTTCTCAGAAAACAGGGCTGCCCCTCTGGGCAGCAGGGCTGGTTTTCCAGGAAGGGTGCTGGGTGGAAAGAGGCCTGTGGGCTCTCGGGGAGCCTTTGCCATGAGGGCATCACCCTAAATGAGTGCAAGGCAGAGGTTCGGGGTCCAAACTCCTGTGAGGACCTGATGGTGGCTGGGAGCCCTCACGGGGGTGGCTGGGAGCCCTCACGGGGGTGGCTGGGAGCCCTCACGGGGGTGGCTGCCCCTTCCTGCTCCTTCCCCTCCCCCACCACAGCTAGGGAGCGCCCGCTTCAGGGCAGGGGTCATCCCGGGCACAAACACGATGGGCCCGTACGTACACCCACGCTGCTGCCTGCCACCTCAGCCCCCAGTGCCCGGTTCAGAACTGGAGGGACCCCAGGAGAGACGGCTCAGACCCTGACCCTCCAGCGGAATGTCCCCCTAGACACCACAGCCACTGTGACCAGGTCTTGCTAGAAGCCACAGCGTGTCAGAGCAGGAGAGGCCCCAGGGCCCACCGCAGCTGAGAGTCCAGCCCCGCGAGGGCCTGGCCAGCCCAGCGCCACACGGGGCCAGCTCCTCACCCACCACAGCCCCGCGCTCTCCCCACTCCACCCCGTCTAGATCCCCGTGGTCTGGGGTGATCTGAGACGGGGAAGATTTGGAGATGCTGAGGGTGGAACTGACTGCCAGCAGGGCTGGGAAAGGGAGAAACCAGTTGTGACTGAGCAGAACCCGGGAGGGCCATCCTAGAACAGACCACCGCCCCCCGTGTCCTCTGCCTGCCTCTCGTCTGCAGAAGAACTTTAGCCTCATAGGCCTTACCAAGTTCCAAAGAATAAATTTAATCAGAGAAGGGAGAAAATGCAGAAAGAAAGGAACACAGTCAAGCAAGACAAAATAATAACAGTTTAGCCATTAACAAAGTCAAGGACCTTTAGTCCCTCCTCAACAGCTGTAGATGATACTCTGCGCCATGTCCTGTGAGCTGTTTTGCAGATACAGAAACCCCCTCCAGGTGGAAGAAGTTAACTACATGCTGCCCACTGGAATACAGACCCCAGACGGGCTGGAAACAGAACGCTAATGACTGAGATTCCCCAAACACCACCCCATTACCTCACCACCAACCAATCAGAGAATTGTTCACAAGCTGACCACGCACCTGCAACGCTTGCCCTTACCCTGTCTTTAAAAACCCTCCCCTGACAGCCATTGGGGGGTTTGGGTCTTTTGAGCCTCAGCTGCCCGTTCTCCTTGCCTGACACTCTGCAAATAAATGCTGTACTTTCCGTTACCACCACCCGGCAGCAGCAGATCGGCTCCCGAGTCTGGTTCAGTAACAAAAGCCTGAAGTGTTTCTCCACCTACAAAGGAGAACCTGTGTTTTTACGGAGAGCAGCTCTCCTGGAAACAGGGGTGGTTTTGTTTCACAGACTCTGGGGAGACCTGGCTGCCCACCGCCCTGGCTTCCTGGTGGGAGAAGGGGTGCAGGATCCCCTTGGGGACGTGCCGGGGACCTGGGGATGCTGGCAGTGGTCAGGCCCTGCCCCCCCCATGGGTACCTCTGCAAGCCTCCCCCTGGAGAGGCCTGCTCGCCGTGGTCCCAGGGGACAGCTCCTCTCCACAAGCTGGCGGGCAGCCGCGAGGCCTGGACTCTACCAGCTTGATTCCCAACACTTTCTTCTGCTTTGTGGGCACGACTTTCTTTAAAGACAAGTTTGCTTAAAGAGAAAGAAACAAATACATCACTCTCTGGTCCCTTTTAGGGTTGAGCTCAGTTGGGACCAGAAGAAACAGCTCAGTCACTCCTGGGGAGGGAAGCGCTCCCATGAAATTGTCCTCACCTGCGTCTCCACTCGCCCCACGGGCAGGGGCTTCAAAGCCAGCTCCACATTGCGTGCCGAGTGATTTCAGGAAGGCACCGATTACCTCCGAGGCCCAGCTCCTTGAGTGTACAACAGGAATGAGAATAACTCCTGTGTCCTAGGACGACTGTGAGAAACTTGTTTCCTGGTGTGTCTCCTGCTGCCAAGAGGCAAGCTCCACAGGCTGGGGTAGACGTCCTTTCCATTCACTCCTGAAGCCCACTGGAGAGTCAGCTGCTTTGTCACCACCCGCAACCACCATTATTATTATTATTAACCCAAACTCTTCGAGATCCTCAAGCTTCTAAAAGAAACAGAGGGTTCATGCCAAATGCTACAAGGCTTAGCATCCCCCAAGCAGTTTGACCCGTGAGGATGTCTGCCCTCCTACATCACTGCCTGAAATTTCAAGCCCAGAACCTTGAATGAACTTGGACTCCTCCTGGGCTGGACCTCCTCCAGCCCACAGCTCCAGGGCCCCCAGCTGCATCGGGGAAAGCTGATCGGTGATGGGGGACGGAGCTCCCACGCCGCGAGGTGAGGGTTCTGGGCTACTGAGCTATGCTGAGCCATCTCTTTCCTTCCAGGAAATCTTCCTTGAACAAAATAATCAAACGTCATCCAAGTGGTCTTAAAATCTCTTCCTTCCTGTGTGACCCAGTAACTCAGAGATCCTGATGCTGTTGCCCCAAAGCTGGCATAGAGTGGCTGCTCCCCAATCCACACACACATAAATCACCTTGGTCTATGATGTCTGTCTCCTACAACTTTTCATTTAATCTGTCAAAGTCTATTTCCATTGGTCTGTGCTAGATTCTACTGAAATAACCTCGGGTTGGGACAAAATTGTACATTTAGTCATTTTATCAGTGTTTCCTTATATCACACAGAGGGCACCAGAGCCCGTGTGGCGCTTGAGGACAGTGATCAGAAAATACAGACTGCGGGAATTCCCTGGCGGTCCCGTGGTTAGGCCTCCACGCTTTCAATGCCAAGGACCCGGGTTTGATCCCTGTTGGGGAACTAAGATCACACAAGCCCCGTGGCGTAGCCAAAAAAAAAAAAAAAAAGGAAGGAAGGAAGAGAGAGAGAGAGAAAGAAAGGAAGAAAGAAAGAAAGAAAGAAAGAAAGAAAATGCAGATTCAAAAGGAAGCTTCTGGGCCATCATTTCTGTTTAATCGTATTCTGGAGCCAAGGAAGGGAAGGTGTTAAAAAAAAAAAAGGGAAGTGATTCTAGAGCATTCCTTGGTGTCAAACACATCGCTCAGTTTCCACAAAGCTTAGCCCTATGGGTAGGAGCAGGGTTTGGGGCTCCTTTGCTGATCAGTTGGGGGACTTTGTCCAAGACATTTAACCTCCCAGAACCTCATCTGTAAAACGGGCATAAAAATATCACTTGGGTGCGAATGACAACTTGTCTTAAATTGCTTGGAGTAGATGTCCAGGTTTTAGGCTTCTTTCCGATACCAGACACTAACAAACAGAGAACAGGACCCATGTCTTATATGTCTATGTCTTAAGGAGGGGCTTCTGAAGATTCTACATTGAAACTACAAAATATTATTGAAAGCAATTAAAGAAGACCCAAATCAATGGAGAGGTATACCATGTTCATGGATTCAAACACTCAATGCCCTCATGATGTCAGTGTTCCCCCCAAATTCAGTATCTATAGATTCAAAGCAATCAAAATCACAGAAGACAAATGCAGATTCAAAAGGAAGCTTCTGGGCCATCATTTCTGTTTAATCGTATTCTGGAGCCAAGGAAGGGAAGGTGTTAAAAAAAAAAAAGGGAAGTGATTCTAGAGCATTCCTTGGTGTCAAACACATCGCTCAGTTTCCACAAAGCTTAGCCCTATGGGTAGGAGCAGGGTTTGGGGCTCCTTTGCTGATCAGTTGGGGGACTTTGTCCAAGACATTTAACCTCCCAGAACCTCATCTGTAAAACGGGCATAAAAATATCACTTGGGTGCGAATGACAACTTGTCTTAAATTGCTTGGAGTAGATGTCCAGGTTTTAGGCTTCTTTCCGATACCAGACACTAACAAACAGAGAACAGGACCCATGTCTTATATGTCTATGTCTTAAGGAGGGGCTTCTGAAGATTCTACATTGAAACTACAAAATATTATTGAAAGCAATTAAAGAAGACCCAAATCAATGGAGAGGTATACCATGTTCATGGATTCAAACACTCAATGCCCTCATGATGTCAGTGTTCCCCCCAAATTCAGTATCTATAGATTCAAAGCAATCAAAATCACAGAAGACTTCCTTTTTGGGTAGAAATTAATAAGCTGTTTCTAAAAGTTATATGGAAATGCAAAGGATCTAGAATAGCCAAATGACCTTTAAAAAGCAGCACAAAAGGGAGTTACATTATCTGATGCTAAGTCTTACTATAAATCTATAGCAGTCAACAGAGTATTGTGTTGGAGTGTAGATAGGCAAATGGTTCAATAAAACCAGAATAAAGAATCCAGACTAACACACACACACACACACAGACACACACACACACACACACACAGACACACACACACACACACACACACACACACACACACACACACGGAAATCAGGCTGGATGTGGGTGCACCCCTGGCAAGATCGACGGGGCAGCAGAAGGAAACACACGCAAGACTCGTAACACAGAAGAGCACCACCTCCTCCCAGAAGCCCGAGTTCCAACCCCAGCTCTGACAGCTCAGCTGTTTTGCTTGCACAGGTAGCTGTGTCTCTGGCCACCTGACCTTCCTCATCGGTGACATGCAGGAATTGAGAAAATGATGGCAAAGGTTCCCAGCTCCACAGTTCTTTTATACTGAGTTCATAAAGGTGCCATAGTAACCTCCTCCCCAGCACTATTCTAGCATATTCTCAGCTTCATAAATTCGACATAAAGTAAAATTCATTGGAAGAATTTTTAAAGAATATTTGCAACCCCTGGAGAAACTGGAGCCGTAGTGGGGATTTTGCAAAATCCAGAACGTCCGCTCGAGGCTTTTATTGGACACAGATCCAGGGACTCACTTGTTCACATTTGGCCACATCTTGCCTGATTTACCCATGGAATTTTTTCTTGATAACTTCCACGGTGGCTTCGAAAGGCCTCTCCACGTCTCAGCGAAGTTCAGTCACCCCGAAGCTGCTTTCTCTGTTCTCTGAGAAGTAGCCCATCACATTCCTTTCTGTCTGTCTCGCTGGTCCATAAGCCCCAGTTTCCGGGACTGGGCCTCATTTGGATTTGGACCCGGCTGTTGAACGGACTATTTGGCTCCATCCGGGCAGTGCAAGTGGCCTCCCCATTGGTCAAAGCTGGACGGCTGTGGCAGCCTTCGGTCTCGGTTACTTCACAGTCTTGAACCCGCACTGAACCACGCCCACGGATGCTGGGTGTCAGGGTGGTGGACATCTGGGGCCTCGGGTGAGGCGGGGCTGGAATCATCGGGGGTGGGGGCTCCTTCTCTGGCTTCTGGAGCTGGACTAGAGCCCCTCAGACTAGAGCAGCGCACAGGCAGCGTCATCCCCACACAGCCTCTCTCGTGGGTGCCCAGGCCATGGTCCAAGAGCTCCGCCAAACAGGGAAGGAGCTGGCGCTTTCTGCCTGGCCTCGGAAGCCAGCTGCGTCTTTCCCGTCATACTCGGTTGAAAAAGACACACGCTCTCCCAGTAGCAAGGCGGGAAGACCCAGACGAGCCAAGGCTGGTGAAGGCGCTTGCCCTGTGCTGGGCGGCTGAGCTGCAGCTTCCTGTTTCTTGCCACGGAAAGTGTCCAGAGTAACTATCCCAACTGCCCTGCCACCCCTGACCCTGAGCTCCTCTGAGCCCTGGACCCACTCGTGCCCTACAACCTGCCGAGCTCTGGGGGATGCAGATGACAGGTCACAACATTCTGAATCTGGGGGTAGAGAAAGTAGCGAGCACAGGGAGGGTGGGGTTTGACGAACAGAGGGTGGAGTCAGCAGGAAGGAGACCCAGGGAAGCCGCACGTTTGAGCGGTCGCCCACGTGGCGGTCCTCTCTGGGGCTCGCAGACACACATCCTCTGCTTGTCCCGGGGAGCTGCCAGGCCTTAGCCTGGGGGCTGGGGGACCCAGTCAAGGCTGACCTTCAACCACAGGATTCACATGGTGATCAGCCTCAGGCTCTGTAAATGTGACCTTGTCCACTGGGTAAGAGAGAGACGAATCCACGTCGACCCAACTCCGTGGTGGGAAAAGCAACTCCAAGCACATTCATTCATTCGCTCATTCATTCATCCACACTGTCAACCTCCATCCTTTGTGCATGTGGCTCCCTCTCCGTAGAACGGTGGTTCTCAAGGTGAGGTCCCTGGACCCCAGCATCAGCATCACGGGAAACTTGTTAGAAATGTAAATTCATGGGCTGCATCCTGACTAATGGATCAGAAGCTCAGGGGGTGGGGCCCAGCCATTTGTGTTTTAACAGACGCTCTGCAGACTCGTATGCACGCTCAAGTGGGGACCTCTGTGCCAGAACATCTCCCCCCGCCCCCCTCTGCCCAGCTGACACCTACTCATCTTCAACACTCCCTCCTCCAGGCAGTCCTCCGTGACTACCTGCCGCAGCCCTTTCTGCTTCCCCCACCACGATCCCTGTCGCTGTTGCTTCTGCTCGTCTCCTGGGGTAAATTCCCTGAGGATAGAACCTGTAGCTAGCACAGCAGTGGCACAAGAAATGTTCAGTGAAAGAACACAGACTTTGATGAGCCTTTTCTGGGGGCAGAGTTGGGGTTAGGAACGTGAACACATGAAGGAGGTGGAGCTCTCAGTCCCTCATGGGAGGCAGAGGAGAAAGGGATGGGCCCCTGGGGGCCGCAGGGCCATGGACACTCTGGGAGCACCGCCGCTTCCCAAGCGCTTCTGCCGGGGGCTCCAGTGCTACCACCTGCCTGCGGTCCCAGCTGGAGGACGTCCAGGTGGCACGCGCTGCTTCGGCCTGGCCCCTGTGGTCTGGCCAGGCTGCCACTGTCCTTGTCGCAGAGCAGGCCGACTTCCTTGCTCTTCGTCTTGGGGCTGGTGGTTGGGTGGAGAGTCCCCAGAGCAACTCCGCTCCAGGGTAAACGAGCCACCACGACAATCCAGAGAAACAGCCTAAAAATAGGCCAGGAGGCTTGACTCACGGGGGAGCGATGCTTGGGGCTGAGAATTCCCCTCTTCGCGGATGATTAATTCGGGCCTGTGGAGGATGAGGAAGGGGGCCGTCATGCAGTGACTCATCTGGGAACTCAGCGGGGACCACTGTGCACCAGCCTTCGATTTCCCAGGCGGCTGACCTCCCAGCCTCGGACGCAGCTCCAGGATCCGCAGAGGAGACGGCGGCAGGGAGCGCGGGAGGACACGGTCCGCGGTGGGAAAGGCCCGGGGCTGATGCGCCCTCCCCCGTGCCCAGGCCCCGCTCTTCAGGACCAGCGGGGACGGCGCTGCCGCCGGGCCGCAGAGGCCAGTCACGCCTGCCCCACTACTGCACCCCGAGTCCTGACTGGTGTCTGCACCCCGAGCCCTGACTGGTGTCTGCACCCCGAGCCCTGACTGGTGTCCGCCCCGAGCTCCTCGTGCCCCAGTGGCCGGCGCCCGTGACGGTGCCTCTGTCGATCCCGGAAGGACGGCCTCATCCGGAAGGCGGTGGTGCCCTCAGAACACACTCCTGTCCTCCTCGTAGCAGTGAGACTCCGTCGGCATCACACAGAGACCAAAGGCCTGGGCCTGGAGGGCAGGTCTAGTCTTCTGGGAAGCCCTGTGGTTGGCTCATGGTCGTCTCTTCAGCAGTGGTGTGTGAGAGAGGATCTCCTCTCGTCACTGGCGATAAATTCCAGGTCTCCTGGTGGAAGGGCAGTTTCTGTGCTTCCCCAGATCATGGGCTTTCCAAGCCAAACCCCTGGGCACAAAACATGGCCTGGTTGTCACAGTGAGGTGCTGCTTTATGCTCATCCATCCATCCACCCACCCATCCACCCATCCATCCATCCACACATCCACCCATCCACCCACCCATCCACCCATCCATCCATCCATCCATCCATCCATCCACCCAGCCCATCCATCTATCCACCCACCCACCCATCCATCTACCCAAAAAAATGCAGATGAAGCAGCTACTCTGATCTACTCCCTACACTTGCCCCGGGAGCACAGGGCTGAATGAAATGCTCCTTCCCTGTGTTCACCTGGAACCCAGATTGGACGAGACGTGTCTCTCCCTGAGAAGTGCAGTCTCTGGGGGTCTGTCAGCACACAGCTACAGAGCAGGGAACAAGCACAAAGTGTGAACACAACTGAGGGGCACCCACTCCACCCAGGGGGACTGAGGGGAACTTCCAGAAGGAGCTGTGGACGCCTTGCATCCCAACGGAGGTCCGAAGCCACGTGCAGACAGGGCCTGGACGCTGTCCGCGTGGGCGCAGGACCGCTCAGGGCTCGCAGGCTGTGAGCGGACGGGCTCGCGCTGGTGTCCATGGTACCAGCACGGTCCGCCTCAGGTGGGTGCCCGGGGACGGAGCATCCACGTGGAGCCAATGAGTCAGCCGCCGGCCGAGGACACTGCACTGTTTTTCCAGCCTCTGAGAGCCACCTCCTGACATCTTGTGCCATGATAAGCAGTGACTTAAGCATCTGGGGAGCGGATACAGGGGAATGCAGACAGCCCAGGCTGGGGCAGGGCTGTGGATGGGGGCAGAGTGGAGGGTAAACATTTCCAGCCCCAGTCAGCGTCTCCCCGCGGGGGTTCAGTGAGCAAGTCAAACGGCTTTTGTTCCTTTTGTTTTCGCTCATTCCTTAAAGGATTTTACTTGACTCATGATTTCCCAACTGGCTCCTTCTGCAGCTTAAGAAAGCAAGAGTGAGTGATTGCTCTGGCTTTTTGCTTCTTGGGTTTTTTCCTTCATTGCAGGAATGTGTAAACACCCTGAGTTTTTAAAGATGGGTTGCCAAACCTCGTGTGTTAGAGAGTCCACATGCTTTTGGGCAGTGGCTGGCATCCTTGCTGGGGAACTGGCCTGACCCTGCTGGCAGGTCGACCCCCACCAAGCCGTTGAGGACCCTGGCCTGGGAAGGGTGGTGGGGGCCACGCTGGAACCTCTCACCCACCTGTTGTAGGCTGAATCGTGCACCTCCCCCCAAATGCATATGTCTGAAGTCCTAACCGCCAGGACCTCAGAATGTGACTGTTATTGGAGATAGTCTTAAAAGAGGCAGTTAAGGTAAAACGAGGTCATTAGGGTGGGGCCCTAGCCCAACATGACTGGTGTCCTCATGAGAAGAGGGGATCAGGACATGGCCGCCCAGAGGGACGACCACGTGAGGACACAGGGAGAAGACGGCCTTCTAGGGAGGGAGAGAGGCCTCAGGGGGACCCAACCTGCTGGCACCTTGGTCTTGGACTTCCAGCCTCCAGAACTGTCAGAATAAACTTCTGTCGTTTAGGCTGCCCGTCTGTGGTGCTTCATTACGGATGTGAGCCTTCCTGCCCCTTCGGCAGCCCTACGAACGGGCAGCAACCCCCCAGCCGGGCATGGGCGTGGCTTACGGGCCCCATCCCCACACCTTCCCCCGACCCCCGCTCCTGCTCTGGGGTGTAGCCACCCTCTCGACAGCTCTGGGGCGGGGACACGAGGGAGGAGAGGGAGCGCAGCAGAATCGCACACGCAGAAAACGGGGGAGGAGGAGGCCGCGTTAGCCTGCCCCGCTGGCCGGACAGGGTGACCGCGCTCTGGAAGGACCCCCACCCTGCTCTCTCGGGTGTCCCCTGGCTCTCTGCCCACCTCCCTCCCCACCAGAACGCCAGCCAGGGCTGCACCAGCCACGAAGGGCACACAAACTGTCCTCCCCTCCAGAGTCACAGCACGAGGGGCCGGCAGGTCCTCCGCGGCGGGTCTGAGCTGCGGTGGAGGCCGGACGGAGCCGGCCTGGCGGGTCGGTGATGCGCTCTGGGGGCCTGGGAGGCGGGTGCGTGGGCTGGCCGGCTGCTACGAGCGGGGGAAGGGCTTCTCCACGCGGCGCAGGGCTTCCCAACCTCAGCACTGCTGACGTTTGGGGGCCGTCATGAACCGTGTCCCCCCAAAGACGTGCTCAAGTCCTAAGCCTCAGAACCTCCCGGAAGAGGCAGGAAGGATGCTCCGCCAGGGCCTCTGCCCGACAGGGTCATCTGGGACTCCGGCCTCCACACCAAGGGGATAAATTCTGTTGTTTTAAGCCCCCGGTTCGTGGTCCTTTGCTGCGGCAGCCAGAGGAAACTCATAAAGGATGTAATGCTTTGTGGGGCCGTCCCCTCACCGTCCCGCCGCTGCGTGCCCCGCCGCCACCCACCACACGCCAGTAGCGCCCCCGAGGTGGCGACAAGAGAAGTGTGTCCAGACACTGCCAAGCGTCCACGAGGCAGAGCTGCCCTGCCCGTGGCCCCGGGCAGAGGAGGAGGCTGCCCGTCGGCTCGGGGGCCACCCTTCGAGGTCAGGGCCAGCCTGCCTCCTCTGCAGCTGCCGAGGTTGGCTCTGGGAACCCCCCCCAGCCTTTGCCCCCAAATGTCTGCCTCTGCCCTGAGTTCTGTGTCTCAGGATGACAGTGGGGTGGGCCTGGGGACACCTGTGCCCAGACTGCGTGCCCCCTGAGGACAGATGTCCTGCTCCCCGCGGAAGCTCAGGCACAGCCTGCCCGTGGCGGTCCGGCCACCTTGTCCAGGTGGGCCACACCCGCTGCGGTGATGCCCGCCTTTCGTGAGGCCCACGGTGGGGTGTGCGCAGACCTCAGGGCACCTGGCCCGTCACGCCTGCCCCCACTGCCTTCCAGCCTCGTCTCTGCTCTCCTCCCACCTCGCCCCTCCCAGCCAGGCCAGCCTGCATCACGGGCACTCAGGGGACCACCTGTGTCACAACTGCCTGGGTGCTCACAAAACATGCTGATTCCGTGGCCCCACCCCAGGCATCCCCGTGCCCACGGAGGCTGGAGCAAGCCGCTCTCCTTCCCTGCACACATCCTGCTCTAGCCTTCCCGTGCTCTCTACCCAGCAAGCTCCTACTCATCCTTCAAAACCCATGTGAACTGTCACCTCCTCTGAATCCTTAGAGGCTCTGCCAGGCATATACTTAATTTTCACTCCGTACTCAGGCACCCCAGCCAAGGAAGCGACCTTGAACTTGCATTTCAACAAGCTCCCCAGGCATCCCCGTGCCCACGGAGGCTGGAGCAAGCCGCTCTCCTTCCCTGCACACATCCTGCTCTAGCCTTCCCGTGCTCTCTACCCAGCAAGCTCCTACTCATCCTTCAAAACCCATGTGAACTGTCACCTCCTCTGAATCCTTAGAGGCTCTGCCAGGCATATACTTAATTTTCACTCCGTACTCACCTAACACCCTGCCAACAGCTCTACTAAATCTTACACACTGGTGTATGGACTCTGTGTGCGGTTTGAGCGTGACCTTGTGACTATGTGAGTGTGAGTGTATCCGTGCGTGTCCTTTCAGTAGGGCAAGAGTTCTGAGATGGCTCTGGCCTAGCGGTGGCTCCGTGCGCACGTGCAGGACGCAACTCAGTGCCTGGCGTGCCACTCAGGGATTGTCACGGGCACGTCCATCTTTTGGGTCGTGTCCCTGGCCCTCCCCCGGGCCCTGATGAGACGACCCAAGTTCACCCCCCTGACAGGAGAGTCATCCGCAGGCCGAGGACACACGACATCTGGGGCCCACTCTCCTGAGCCTCCCAGGTCCCAATAAATAAACTCCTCACAAAGTCACAGAAGCGCTTTAGACCCCTGCCACTGCCCGGTGGATACACGTGCACCAGCTGAGCGTGTGCGCTGACATGCAGTGTGCAGACTGGACATGAGCGGATGAGCGTGTGAGAGGCGTGTGTGAGCACACGTGCCTGTGAGCGCGTGCGTGGCGTGTACACGGGAAGCGCTGGTGGGAGATGTGTGCAGACGTGTGCATGCACAGCTGTTCCAGGGCTGTGGCGGGGAGGCTGGTGCAGGCTGGGTCTGTGGGAGGAGAGGGTCCCTGCCATGGACATGCTGAGGGTCCCTGGTGCAAACCAGGAAGCGGCCACAGGCCAGGGAGCTCTGGGGCTTTCCACGCCACAACGTCCTTCTTTTTCTAACAGGCCCGGAGCCAGCTGCAGGGAGCCTCACAGCTGCCAGGAGCCACACGACGCACCGTCTCCCCAATGAGGAAGGGTTCACGCCTCCACCCGCTGAGGGCTCTGGAGTCTGCAGAGACCCCTCTGTGCTGTCCCACGTTGCCCGTCCCAGCTCGGAAGAGAGTTCGTTAAGCTTTCTGGCTGATGCCTCTGCATCCCATGGACGCCGAGCACCAAGCTGCATTTACCACCACACCGCCCTCTCAGTCCTGGTCTGTAATGGACACTGAGGGCGAGGGGACGGCACACCCTGGATGGCTGACCAGCTACGGGAAACCCAGCACTGCCCCCAGCTGCCAGCTGTGACCCTCCCTCCCAATGCCTCCTCATCACACAGGTATCGGAGGAATGGCTTGAATCTGCCCTAATGTTCCTCAAGCAAGGCCCTTCTAAATGTCAGGACTGGATTGATTGGGCTGGGCTGGGCTGACCAGGCGCCAAGACTCACCACTCATAGCACCATGGGCAGCCGGGTCACCAGCCCAGGGTCGGCAGCGGGCACGGGCCTTCGGCTCCGCTCTGCACGGGGAGCAGACGGCTCGGGAGGATGGGGCAGAGGCCGGCGGGCTCCAGAACAGGCACCTCCTCCGGCCTGTCCGGCGGACCCACCCTTGGCGTACCAGGGCCTCCTAAGACCAGCCACCGGGCCACGTGGAGCCTGAAGGGATGAAGGGTCCATCGAGAACACGTGGAAATTCACGGGCAGACACCACACCAGCACACTCTAAGCCTCATCCGAAAGCAAAGCCACACACAAAAAATCCCATGGTTCTCCGCACACCTGTGTCACAAGTCAATGTTAAAAACATAAAGAATCCTCTTCTTCTTCCTAACCACATAAGAGGAAAAAATGAGACCAACTTAACCGCTTCTCAATTTTTTCCTGGCCTACTCAACCGACTCACCATTCTGGATTGTAACATAAACAACAATCACGAGGACGTGTAGAAAAGCTCTGAGGATGTGGAGGACCAGATGGCAGAGTCTTGAACGCAACCCCACTGCCCACTTCCGCACCAGGTCAGACCTGTCTAATCCACCACGGAGTGTGGACCCCGTGCTCTGGGCAGCCATTATCAATCGATCCCAGCTGACTTGCAGGATGAAACCTGTCACTCATCCGTCATTTGACCCAAATCAGCCAAGGTCAGGAAGGGGAGGTGACTCACCAGAGGGGCTGGACCTGTCCGCTGACGCCTGGCCGAGGGCGAGGGCCACAGAGGGGAGCAGTGCCCAGGTCTGTGGAAGACTACACGGGAACCGTTGGCCACGCGGTCTTTACCCAACGATTCTGCTACAAAGCAGAGCAGCTGGCTTTTCTTGACAAAGGACAATGGGCTTTGGGAGCCCACTTCTGGTGGGGCAGAAGCAGTGGAGGCTGCCCCCAAGTCCCGTCCATGCCCCGGCCCCGGCCCTGACCCTCTGCTCCTGGGGAAGACTGGGATCTAAGTGGTCTTCAGCGAAGCCATAGGAAAATATCAAGTTCACTTGGCTGCCCTTGGGTCCTGACTGTTCTGATATGTGCATTTTAAAGCGTTTAAATTGAGTAGAGATTTGCTAACCCCAGGCTCCAACCTCAGGAGATCAGAAGGGTGGTTTTGAGCTGCCAGGGGCCTGGGCAGCGGCCAGAGCCTGGTTTGGCCTTCCCGGGCTTCTGTCCATCCTCGTGCTTTCCCCACGAACATCACTCATGTGCCTCTGATCCACACACAGGGACACAGGGGCCGGTTCCGCTCTCCCTTCTCACGTCAGACTCTGCCCTCTCTTCACTTCCTCACTGTCCAGCTCAATAATTATTGATGGGGCAGCTGCCAGGTGCCCACCCCACCCCCCAGCAGGGCTGCCGGGCCTATGGATGCAAATAGGCCGAGACCCCTCCCCCGGGAACTCAGTCTGGTGTGGACGACAGGGAGGCGGACAGATGGCAACTGGAAACTGGGGGGTGGCTTTGTTCACAATTGCCCCAAACTAGAAGCAACCGAGGTGCCCTCCTAGGCAAATGGGTAGGTAAGCTGTGCACACCAGAGAGCGGGATATTACTCAGCACTAGAAAGATATGAGCTGTCCAGCTGTGAAAAGACACAGGGGAAGCTTAAATACACACTACTCAGTGGTAGAATCTGAAAAGGCTGCAGACTGTATGATTCCAACTCCAAGACATTCTGGAAAAGGCAAAACTATGAGACAGTAAAAGGATCAGTGGTGGCCGGGGGTCAGGAGGGGTGAACAGGTAGGATTTTTAGGGCACTGAAACCACTCTGCTTGAGGCTGTAAAGGTGAATACATGTCATTATACATTTTCCAAACCCACAGAATGTTCACCACCAAGAGTGAATCCTAATGCAAACCGTGGAATGTAGCTAACAATAATCTATCAACATTGGCTCACACTTATAAAAAAACCCCACACTAACAGAAGATGTTAACAATAGGGGAGAAGGAGTGGGAATCCATGGTAACTTTCAGTCCTTTCTGCTCAGTCTCCGGGAGATCTAAAACTGCTCTAGAAAAGAAAATCTATTAATTAAGAAAAAAACTGGAGGGATGGTGGTTTGCATAGCCCCCTCATCCTGTAAATCCTAACGGTGAACTTTCTCTCCTCAGATACCTAGTCGTTTGGGTTTTTTTGTTTGTTTGTTTTTAATTAATTTTTATTGGAGTATAGTTGCTTTACAATGTTGTGTTAGCTTCTACTGCACAGCAGAAGGCGTCAGCCATACGTATACATAGATCCCCTCCCTTTAGGACTTCCCTCCCATTTAGGTCACCGCAGTGCATGAGTAGAGTTCCCTGAGCTATTCAGTACGTTCCGCTCAGTTGTCTATTTTATACATGGCATCAAAAAATCTACAAACAATAAATGCTGGAGACGGTGTGGAGAAAAGGGAACCCTCCTACACTGCTGGTGGGAATGTAAATTGATACAGCCACTATGGAGAACAGTATGGAGGTTCCTTAAAAAATGAAAAACAGAACTACCATATGACCCAGCAATCCCACTACCAGGCATATACCCAGAGAAAACTATAATTCAAAAAGACACATGCACTGCAATGTTCATAGCAGCACTATTTATAATAGCCAGCACATGGAAGCAACCTAAATGTCCATCAACAGAGGACTGGATAAAGAAGATGTGGTATATATGTACAACAGAATATTACTCAGCCATAAAAAGGAACGAAATTGGGTCATTTGTAGAGATGTGGATGGACCTAGAGAGTGTCATACAGGGTGAAGTAAGTCAGAAAGAGAAAAACAGGTAACGTCTATTAACGCATATATGTGGAATCTAGAAAAATGGTATAGATGACCTTATTTGCAAAGCAGAAACAGAGACACAGATGTAGAGAACAAACGTATGGATACCAAAGGGGAAAGGGGCGGGGTGGGAGAAATTGGGAGACTGGGATTGACACATCTACACTATAGACACTGAGCTGTCTGGAACGTTGGCCTCCAGAACGCTAACGCAGGTGGCAGAAATTAAAGACAGGGATGGGCATCCTTTGGGCGTCCTTTCTCCCGCCATTGAAAACACCGTGATATAGTTGAAGGAAAAAGAGTGTTGCATCCGACAGGGCTGGTTTCAAAGTCAGCTTTGCCGTCTTGTCTGGGGTGAACGGATTTGGTCCTTGGAAGAACCAGCAGACTCCACCTCCAGGCCTGGCTGGGTGGGGAGGCGTCCATGTCAGGGGGAGGCTGTGAGGGGCCAGCATCTACGGGCAACACCTCCCCGGCTGCCGTGTGTGATGGAGGGGTTTGCGGCAACTCACACGGGGGCGACTGTGGAAAAGGAGGGAACTGGGGGCACAAGGCATGCTCTGAAGCCAGTATTGATAGGAGAAAATCCCCCCAAATGAGCTATTTTAAAAAGGAAAGAAATGGGGGCTCGCACCCCAAGTGCCATGGACAGGGAGGGGTGTGGCATGTCAGCGAGGGACTGAAGAGTGACTCTGGGGCTTGGACGTGGCGAACAGGGCGGCCATGTCACCTGTGGTGCAGACTGAACACGTGGGCCCCTGACTTCTAAGAATATCGAGACCGGGTGGCAGCACGTCGCCCAGGCCTGGCCCTCCTGTCACGCGCCCACGTCACGAGGCCCTCGACCTTCAGGACCTGCGACCTTGGCTGACCTTCTTCCCTCCTGGGGTCCTGGGCACATGGCAGGTGTATTCTCAGAGGGACACTTGGGCGTGCCAAGGAGGGGGAGGGAGGGAGGGCGGTTGCGAGGCCCGAGGGCAGGAAAAGTGGAGGGAAGCACCCGTTTTACACCCTCCTTGTGAGTCAGGCGGGATAAACTGCCCTCCGTCCAGATGGTCCAGCCCCTGTGTGTGCAGAACGGGGCTTTGCTTCCAGACCAGTGGGGTTTCTGAGGCTTCAGGACACGGGAAAGATCAACACCAGCGACGACTCGGCTTGCCCTCCCCGCGAGGAGAGGGCTGTGGTCCTTTGGAAAACACAACCGCCAACTAACCCAGCGAGCGCTTCATCCAACCTCCTCCAAACAGAGGAGGTGGGGGGCCCTGGAGGCTGTCTGGGTCCGAGGCTGACGCGGCCGGTCCCCTGGCACCCCTGGTGGACGCCCCGAGCTGTGCCCCGCGCCCAGCTTGGCTTCTCTGCGCCCTTTTCACCTGTAGGGCCCGCCCCATGTTACAGCGTTCCTGGCTCTTGGGAAGGCTGGTCCCGTGGGACGTAAACCCCAGCCCATGAGTAATATTTAAAGTGGAGGGTTCTTAAATCCTTTGGTTCACTCAGGGATGGGGGAGCCAGGGCTCATCAGCGTCCTGGAAATCCACAGGGGTGCAGAGGGGCCGAGGCCCCCTCAACCACCGACCGCCCGCGGGCACCCAGAGACCCCAGCAGCCCTTGGTTCCACGGCGTGTCCGAGTGTCCGCCTCTGGGCTCAGAGGTTCACGGGCCCCCAGATGAACCAGCCCCCCCGCAAAGCCAGTGATCTCACTCGGTTAGGAAAAAGATAATTTCATGTTTCAGAAAAGCACTTAAACAGCAAAGTTCCTGCAGAAACCACACAAGGAAACCCACTGACAAACAGGCCAAATCTCCAAACCGAGGTTCAGGCTCGCAGAGGGTGCGCGTGGCGCCGGGGGGTGGCGGCAGAGGATGTGTGAGGCGGGGGGTCCGCCAAACGTCGCCAACGGCAGCGCGGCACATCCCACGCCGGGCCCCGGCCGGCCCCCGCGTCCCGCCTCCCCGTCGAGGGACAGGCCCCCGCACTGATGCTGCCGAGCAGTCCCCCCGAAAGCCGTTGTCTCCTGAGCGTCTGGGCACATCCAGGCCGCGGCCTGGCCGGGCCTCCACTCCGCCGGGAGGAGGGGGCCGATCGGAGGCTCGGGGCTGGGCTCCTGGTTCACACCCGGCCAGGCGGAATTGTTTCAAAGCTTCATCAATCTCTCTCATCAAAACCAAACTTCCAAGTCACCTGTCGCTGCGGAGACTAACCACCGTACATCCGGACGCCTGTGCGTGTGGCCCTTCCCTCCCGCGGAAACCTCCAGAACGAGGCATCCAGTGCGTCCCACCACCGTGGGGCCCTTCCAAGGTGGTCGTTACCAATTTTCCAAAAGGCATTCCAGGGAGATTCCAAGAGCCAGACGGGGAAGAGAGCTCAAGGCCAGGCTCCCAGTGGACCTGGACCCATCCAGCCTCATCCTCGGGGACGCAGGCAGGGAGGGAGGGAATTAAGGACCGCTGACCTCGGCGGGGTCATCCCAGCAAGAAGGTCGGGGTCTCCTCCCAAGACACACAATAAAAGCCAGCAGCATCGGGCTCCGAGCACAGAGGGTGGGAGGCGGCCGCTGCTAGCCCGCTGAGGACAGAGGGACACGCCCGCCCAGGCTGCAGCCCGCGGCAACCTCCACCCACCTGGCGCACGGCAGCGTGGGTGGCCCGGCCAGTCTCCGGGGCTGGCAGGGGCAGGGCTTCGGGAGGCTGAGCGAGCTCCCGGGTCCAGCAGAGGAGGACAGGATGGCAGTCAGGGTGCCAGGCCCCGGCCAGCCTGCACCTGGCCGGGAGGTGGGCACACGGGCCTGCGCTGCTGCCAGACCCCGAGCCCCGTGCGCCCCTGCTCCTGGCTGCCGCTGACCTTAGCATGGCTTGGACACAGGTAAGCGAGACGCTCAGAGCCTAGAAGAGCGGCTCCGAACGTCGCACGGTCAAGGGCTCGCAGGGAAAACCACGCTGACCGAGCTCAAGGTCATGCCCACTGTACCCTGGGCAACTTGGCCAACACGGCTGCCCTGCCGCCAAGGAGAGCGTCCCCAGGGGGCAACACAAACCACGCGGCCCGCCCACTCTCCAGTGACCCTCCTGATTCCCAAGGGGGCCAGGAAAGCAGGAGGCCCACCCACTCCCCACCGGGGAGAAGGCACCAGACAGCCTCCTAGGTAGGTGTGGTCGCGCCCCGGGCCACCTCTTGCCACGGCGAGAAGAGGACGGACGGGCCTGGATGGGACTTATTCTTGACAAAAGCGAGACCCGCTTGGGACTGAGGGCAGCTGTGGGTTCACCGCGCCCCTTCCAAAACGGCGGCAACAGTGGCCTGGATGCCCCGATGTCCCGGGAACCGGGAGCCGGTAAAGGGCCGCAGAGGCCACGTGCAAGGTGGACAAACTCCTGACGTGACTCTTCCACCAACCAACAATATCCTGGGGACTCAAAACCTGTGTTTTAAACATCGCAGTAACAACTGATACAGCCCAAACGGCCATGCATGCAAAGCTTTAATTCTACCCTCACGTTCACACTGGGAAAGAAGGGAGGCCACCCAGACCTGGGCCACCACCCCGCATGCTCTCTGTCCACAGGACGGGCCATCGTGCCTGTGAGGAGCTGCTGGGGACGCAGCCCCCCACTAACGGACGGGAGCTGAGGACAAACGTTCTGCAGCACCTCGGGGTCCCCAGCTGCCCACCGCTGCATCCTGATCGTCCACAAGGCTGCTGGCTCCTTCTCCTCCCAGAGCCGCCAGGGGTCACCTTCCCAAACAAAACTCACCCCCCTCTAAAAACAAAAACAAAAACAAAAACAAAACTCACCCCCAGTCCTCAGCCAGGGCCTGCCTGGCGGGCCACCTGCCGCGCCATCTCTTCTCTGCAAACCACCTGCAGACCACACCTTTCTGACCTCCTCTAGGTTTCAGCGGGAAGTGTGAAGACAGTTCTGCTGCCCTCCCCGCACTGAGATCTCAGGGGAAAACAGTAAGCGGGACTAAAACGAGAATCACCGTTCTGTCGTCAGCGATGGCGCCTGGAACTTGGGAGACACGGCCGTGAGGATCCCTTCCACTTGGCGCAGAGCAGGACAGGGGCGGAAAGGACCCCAGAAAGGACACGTGCGGCTGTGGACCCCTGACTCAACCAACGCGGCCCAGAGTCTTCCAGAGTGGAGCGTGCCCTCAGGGGAAAGGCCAACCACCCCATCGTTCCTACCAGGGACCCACCAGGGACAGCAGATCAGGGAGTGTGTGACTGGATGGTCACTGGGCCTCTTGGGGCCCCCAGAGTAACAGGAAGCAATGGACAGAGACGCCACTGGTGCAGGAAGCAGTGTGTTGGTGAGGTCGCGGGAGGGGAGACCGAAGTCCTGCAACCCAACACACGCTACGTGTGCACACACCACCTACGCTCGCCCATACCCGCACGGCCACACACACACACGCGCCCGCCCTCCCGCGGGCACGGGCTCCACTGGGGGGAGCTCCCGCCAGCCTGGGCCTGGCTGGGGCCCCTCCCCACAGCAGCAGTCGCTCACGCAGGGAGAACTCCCTTCACTGAAAGACAACTGAGAACTCAGAACCAGCTGTGGGAGCTGCACCAAACGCGCACAAGCACGTGCCGGCAGGGCCCGCGCCGCCGACGCCTCTGTCCGTCTGTGTGTTGATGCCAGCGTTGACGCCCTCCACGGCCAATCCTGCCGGACGCGAGGCCTCACCACCTCAGACCGCCGCCTGCTTCCTTTTCCTCCAAGCCCCTGCTGGTCACGTCTCCTGCCGGGTGTCCGCAGAAGCTGGCCTTCCCCGCCGACGGGCCATTTGCTTCAGAAGCGATGCGTCCACGGTGGTTTCGGGAAAGACTGGGGGCTCGCGGCAGACACACTGCTCAGCCAAGGCCCTCAGAAGAGTCTCAGCTCCCTCCTCTCGAGGAAAACACGGGGAAATCGGTGACAATATTTCCATCAATTTTAGCTCGTTATCCTAGCTTAGACTTTTTATTTTCTTTTTGGTTGATTCATTTTGGTGAAATGCAAAATAAGCCTCTTTGTGCTTGAAGTCTCAGAAAAAGACTGCAGTACTCAGAGACATAAGCGGGATGCCGTCTCTCGAGCACAGGCTGCAGATGGTTCGGCGCCCACCTAGACAGACGGCCCGCGGCCCGCCCCTCCCAGCCCACGTGCTAACCGCCCTCACACGCAGCCTCAAACCCCTGTCCCATCAGCGCACCAGGACCCGCTGCCGAACTCTTATGTCCCGCCCTGAAAATAAGGCCCGTTTACGATACCTGACCAGGCCAAGCCCCCGCAGGCTCTGTAAAAATTGTTCTCGGGGTCAATCTCAACTATCAAAACAACTTGTGGGGGAAAGAGAAAGGCTGAAAATAAATACACCAAAACGCGAGTGATCATTGTCTTTGGGTGTCTTTTTGCTCATTTATCTACTTTTCTACGTTTTCCAAATTCCCTAATGAGAACGGGTTACAGAAAAACAGAAGTGGCAGGTTCAGAGAGTTCAGGGACAACCTCCAAAGTCCACTACAAAAACGTCTTTTCCCAGAGAGCTCTTCTCTGCTTGAACCAAGCACAGGAGAGTAAGAGTCGAATGGCCCCTGAGCACCCCGTGCCCTCCCCAGGAATCCCGTGGCAACCACCCCGGCGCCAGGATCCCCATCTTCAGACGCGGAAGACGTGGCCGAAGACGCGCGGCCGCGGTCCCACGTGGCTCCCACGCGTGCTCTGCACCGGGCTGCAGAGCCCGGGACCGCCGGGGCCCTCGGAGACCCCCGAGGGCACAGGCCCACCACCAACACCCTGATGTTGGACTTCTGCCTCCACGTGGGGAGAGAATACGTCTCTGCGGTTTGAAGCCCCTCGGTCTACGGTTCTTTGGTTCCACGGCCCCACGACACAAAGACACTCTCTGTCCCTATGGGCACCTGGTGAGTGAGGCGCTGTGGTCCCGTAGAGATGCCATTACAGAGTCAGGGCGGAACCGAGTGGGCTGGGGGCCTGCGTCGGCCCCCTGGGCCAGGTGCGGGGAAGACAGCGCGGAGCAGGCCAGCCCAAGGCCGGGGCAGCGCTGAGCGCTCGGCCCTGTTCCCTGCCCTGCCCTCCCCTCCACGGCTGTGTACACAGCTCCAGCTGTGGGTCAGGCACCATCCCCGGCCCTGGGGGTGACGCACACAAGCCTGGCTCCTGCCTCACGGTCAGGGTTTGCGACACACCCACAACAAGATATCCTGGGGACTCAAAACCTGTGTTTTAAACATCGCAGTAACAACTGATACAGCCCAAACGGCCATGCATGCAAAGCTTTAATTCTACCCTCACGTTCACACTGGGAAAGAAGGGAGGCCACCCAGACCTGGGCCACCACCCAGCATGCTCTCTGTCCACAGGACGGGCCATCGTGCCTGTGAGGAGCTGCTGGGGACGCAGCCCCCCACTAACGGACGGGAGCTGAGGACAAACGTTCTGCAGCACCTCGGGGTCCCCAGCTGCCCACCGCTGCATCCTGATCGTCCACAAGGCTGCTGGCTCCTTCTCCTCCCAGAGCCGCCAGGGGTCACCTTCCCAAACAAAACTCACCCCCCTCTAAAAACAAAAACAAAAACAAAAACAAAACTCACCCCCAGTCCTCAGCCAGGGCCTGCCTGGCGGGCCACCTGCCGCGCCATCTCTTCTCTGCAAACCACCTGCAGACCACACCTTTCTGACCTCCTCTAGGTTTCAGCGGGAAGTGTGAAGACAGTTCTGCTGCCCTCCCCGCACTGAGATCTCAGGGGAAAACAGTAAGCGGGACTAAAACGAGAATCACCGTTCTGTCGTCAGCGATGGCGCCTGGAACTTGGGAGACACGGCCGTGAGGATCCCTTCCACTTGGCGCAGAGCAGGACAGGGGCGGAAAGGACCCCAGAAAGGACACGTGCGGCTGTGGACCCCTGACTCAACCAACGCGGCCCAGAGTCTTCCAGAGTGGAGCGTGCCCTCAGGGGAAAGGCCAACCACCCCATCGTTCCTACCAGGGACCCACCAGGGACAGCAGATCAGGGAGTGTGTGACTGGATGGTCACTGGGCCTCTTGGGGCCCCCAGAGTAACAGGAAGCAATGGACAGAGACGCCACTGGTGCAGGAAGCAGTGTGTTGGTGAGGTCGCGGGAGGGGAGACCGAAGTCCTGCAACCCAACACACGCTACGTGTGCACACACCACCTACGCTCGCCCATACCCGCACGGCCACACACACACACGCGCCCGCCCTCCCGCGGGCACGGGCTCCACTGGGGGGAGCTCCCGCCAGCCTGGGCCTGGCTGGGGCCCCTCCCCACAGCAGCAGTCGCTCACGCAGGGAGAACTCCCTTCACTGAAAGACAACTGAGAACTCAGAACCAGCTGTGGGAGCTGCACCAAACGCGCACAAGCACGTGCCGGCAGGGCCCGCGCCGCCGACGCCTCTGTCCGTCTGTGCGTTGATGTCAGCGTTGACGTCCTCCACGGCCAATCCTGCCGGACGCGAGGCCTCACCACCTCAGACCGCCGCCTGCTTCCTTTTCCTCCAAGCCCCTGCTGGTCACGTCTCCTGCCGGGTGTCCGCAGAAGCTGGCCTTCCCCGCCGACGGGCCATTTGCTTCAGAAGCGATGCGTCCACGGTGGTTTCGGGAAAGACTGGGGGCTCGCGGCAGACACACTGCTCAGCCAAGGCCCTCAGAAGAGTCTCAGCTCCCTCCTCTCGAGGAAAACACGGGGAAATCGGTGACAATATTTCCATCAATTTTAGCTCGTTATCCTAGCTTAGACTTTTTATTTTCTTTTTGGTTGATTCATTTTGGTGAAATGCAAAATAAGCCTCTTTGTGCTTGAAGTCTCAGAAAAAGACTGCAGTACTCAGAGACATAAGCGGGATGCCGTCTCTCGAGCACAGGCTGCAGATGGTTCGGCGCCCACCTAGACAGACGGCCCGCGGCCCGCCCCTCCCAGCCCACGTGCTAACCGCCCTCACACGCAGCCTCAAACCCCTGTCCCATCAGCGCACCAGGACCCGCTGCCGAACTCTTATGTCCCGCCCTGAAAATAAGGCCCGTTTACGATACCTGACCAGGCCAAGCCCCCGCAGGCTCTGTAAAAATTGTTCTCGGGGTCAATCTCAACTATCAAAACAACTTGTGGGGGAAAGAGAAAGGCTGAAAATAAATACACCAAAACGCGAGTGATCATTGTCTTTGGGTGTCTTTTTGCTCATTTATCTACTTTTCTACGTTTTCCAAATTCCCTAATGAGAACGGGTTACAGAAAAACAGAAGTGGCAGGTTCAGAGAGTTCAGGGACAACCTCCAAAGTCCACTACAAAAACGTCTTTTCCCAGAGAGCTCTTCTCTGCTTGAACCAAGCACAGGAGAGTAAGAGTCGAATGGCCCCTGAGCACCCCGTGCCCTCCCCAGGAATCCCGTGGCAACCACCCCGGCGCCAGGATCCCCATCTTCAGACGCGGAAGACGTGGCCGAAGACGCGCGGCCGCGGTCCCACGTGGCTCCCACGCGTGCTCTGCACCGGGCTGCAGAGCCCGGGACCGCCGGGGCCCTCGGAGACCCCCGAGGGCACAGGCCCACCACCAACACCCTGATGTTGGACTTCTGCCTCCACGTGGGGAGAGAATACGTCTCTGCGGTTTGAAGCCCCTCGGTCTACGGTTCTTTGGTTCCACGGCCCCACGACACAAAGACACTCTCTGTCCCTATGGGCACCTGGTGAGTGAGGCGCTGTGGTCCCGTAGAGATGCCATTACAGAGTCAGGGTGGAACCGAGTGGGCTGGGGGCCTGCGTCGGCCCCCTGGGCCAGGTGCGGGGAAGACAGCGCGGAGCAGGCCAGCCCAAGGCCGGGGCAGCGCTGAGCGCTCGGCCCTGTTCCCTGCCCTGCCCTCCCCTCCACGGCTGTGTACACAGCTCCAGCTGTGGGTCAGGCACCATCCCCGGCCCTGGGGGTGACGCACACAAGCCTGGCTCCTGCCTCACGGTCAGGGTTTGCGACACACCCACAACAAGACCTCGCCCCAGCACCTGAGCAGCCACTGCGAGGCGTGGGGCTCCAGAGACGGGGGGCGGGCGCGGAGAGGAGCCTTTCCAGGTTCTACGGACGGGAATCGCAAATTGCAACCCGCTGTGGAATTGCTTCCCAAATGTCCTTTGCTCTGAAAGCACAATTCTGACCTCTAAGGTGAAGTGAGTAGGAATGGGAAATGACCAAAGGCCAAAAGAAAGAGAAGCAAAAACAAGAAGAAAGCACATGGGCAGCGGCGGGCGGCTCCCCTTCTCGGGACGGCCGCGCTCACGCATCCACCTAGACCCCGAGCGGATGAAAAACATCACCGCCAGCTCAGCTCCTGCTTCTCTGAAAGGACTGCCCTGGGGCGGCCGTCACAAATGACCACAGACTGGGGGTTTCAACGACAGAAGCGCGCTCTCTCCCCGCTCTGGAAGCCAGAAGTCCAAACCCAGCATCGGTGGGGCTGGGTCCTCCCGGAGGTTCTGAGGGAGGCCTCGCGCCCCCAGCCTCTGGTGGCTCCCGCGGATCCTCGGCAATGGCCGGTGCTCCTGGGCTGGTAGGCCCGTCACCCCAACCTCTGCCTCATGGCCTCACTCCGTGTGAATTTTCCCTTCTTCTTAAAGGACCCACCCTAAAGACCACCTTAACGCGAACATCTGCAAAGACCCCATTTCCAAACAGGGCCACATGCACAAGAAGGGGGCGTCCTCTGGGGACACAGCTCAACGCACAGCCGCGGTCCCAAAAGACAGGCTGGAAGGTGCTCAGAACCTTGCACGTGCACACACACACTCCCAGGAGAACGTCTGGGTGTGGTTTCAGGGACGCGCGCCCCGGAGGCGGGGCTCTCACAGCAGGCACGCTGCAGCCCCGGGCACCCCGCCACCAGGCACTGAGGAGCGCTCCCGCTCTGCTCGCTGGAAGCCTGGCCACCAGAGCCCCACAGGCCCCTTGGAGAGCGCGGCAGCTTGCGCTCACCCTTCACACCCCGTGCGCTCACCCCCCCACAGAGGCGGGAGCAGACCCAGTTCCGCCGGGGCAATCTCCCTGGTCCCGGCTCGCCCCCGACCCCGCCCTGCCCACCCACTCTCTTCTTTCAGTTAGAAAGGGGCCCTCCCTTGAAGTGCCGACACGGTACAAGATTCTGGGATAAGAGTAAAGGATGCGTCTCCAGTTTAGGCCTTGGGGAAATCTGGGTCCAGTCGCTGCGGGCACTCCTCAGAGTTTAGCCCGTCGGGAAACCAGGCGCAGAGCCCCACCGGGCTGCCATCAAAGGTGATTTTAAAATATTTAAAGAAACTCAGGAGATCTGGGCAGGGAGCGGGGAAGGAGGCCGCGGAGCGGGGCTGACACAGCAGGGAGTCGGGGCCCCTGTGCGGGCACCCCAGGCCCCGGGGTGGGGCGAGCGAGGGCAACACCGAGGGGGCCGGTGGTGCAGACGGTGGAGCCTGGGCCTTGGTCCTGCCCCCGCTCCTGGAGCCACGCGGTGCCGGCCCGGCTCCGGGAGGTGACGCCGGCCAAAGCGGGAGGACCAGAGGCCTGCCGCCGGGGACCACGTGCACACGCACGGCCGTGCACACGGTCACCCTGACACAGAGTCACATACACACCTTCCGGCTCATTCACACCCTCTCTTCTGCCCCGCCCCCACCCCCCCAGGCCGTCCCATCAGGACGATCTTCCCTAGAAGGCTGCACATTTTCTCTGAAACGCCCTCTTTTCTCCACCCCACGGTGGCCCCTGACTCTCGGCGCACCCAGCACGTGCCGTGGTTTCGGCCAGGCTCCTCCCACCCGCGCGAGCGGCCGGGCGGCTGCGCTCTGGGCCCTGGGCCTGCGCGGCCGGCCGGGCTGGGCGGGGGCAGCTGCGGGCCCCCGCCCCCAGCCTCCCGTGCCCCTCTCCCGCCCTCCCCCGCTCCCACCCCTCACACAGGCCCGCGGCCCAGGTGCCCCGTCTCTGTCTCACGCGCTCCTCTGCTCCGCGGCACGTGGGAGCCCAGCCTGGGTTCGGGCTGTGACGACGTCCCCGGGCCCCGCCTCTCCTGTCCGGACCCCAAGGTCAGCCTGTAGGTCACTGCTGAGCGCACGAGTGAATGAATGCATAAGGACGCCCCAAGGGGACGCGGACCCCGTGCCTGGCTGGGGAGGCACTCGCCGGCGGTGGAAGGGTGCCCCGCTCCGGCCAGGTGAGGCGCCTGCCGTGATGGGCCCCGGGCCCCACTCCTGTGGGGCCTCGTCCGCCCCTCACCCTCTCTGAGACGGTGTCCTCCTCACCCCTAAAACGGAGCTGCCGCTTTCTCCCCGACCTCACACGCGAGCAGCGCCTCGTCCACGCAACAGTGTCCCCAGGCAGGGGCTCGTGTGTCTGGCAGGGACTGGAAAGGAAGCCACCTCCATCGCGGTACCCCATCCACGAGGCCCGATTCCCGCGGCATCTGTGCGGCGGTGACACCGAAGCAGGAAGAAGCAACTCCTGTGGGGTTACTGGATCCCCGAGTCCCGGCTCCCTCCGCGGGGCCTGTTGGCTCCAGGCTGGATGCTGCGCCCTCGGGCTCAGGAAAGGACCACCAGCCCGGCACCAGGGTGGCCACGCGCGTCCAGGGAGTGTGTTCCTCCCGCCTCCCTCTGGCCCACGGCCTCCGCTTCTCCAGGACAAAGTTGGCCCTTTCGACTCTAGGGGGCCGTGGCAGGTGCTTCAGCTTTATTTTGTGTAGTTTCAAACGTGGAAAAATAAGCCTCACTCTTTCCCTTTGAAAGAAAATGATCCACATTACAAATGATCAGGCCAGCAGGGAAAGCAATAAAGACACCCACACCGTCACGCGTTGGTCACTCAGTCGTCCACAAACACTCCCCGGGCCCCGCGTCTGGGCTCGTGCGGGGCTCCCGGGGGCGGCACACGAGGCACACAGCCTCAGGCCAGCCACGCGCGGGGGTGGGGGGAATGGGCAGCAGGAGGGGCAGGGAGAGAACGGCGCGGACAGAGCGGGTCAAGGGAACGCGGGCTTGGCACGCCGGACGGGTCAGTGGGCGGGGCTTGGCACCCCCCCCCCCCCCCCCCGCTCCCTGAACCGTGCCCTCGGCCACCATCAACCGTGCACTGCGGCCGCGGCCTGGGCGCAAGCAGACACCCTCCCCTAAGTTCTCCACTCGGCACCGTCCGGACCCTTCTCCACGTTTCTAAGCCATTTCCAACCACGGTCGCTGGGCCGGCACGGGGCTCAGGGGGGCTGCCATCCCGCATTTCACTCGGCCTCCGGCCCGTCCCGGTTATAAACACCACTGCCTGGCGGCCACCGGCCTCCGGAAGGCGCATGCTGCACATTCTACCCGCTTCTCCAGCTGACACGACGCTCTGTGTGGAACCAAGATGCCGGCACCACAGGGAGAGCTTGGGTCCAGACGAAAGCTTGGGTCCGTACGATTCCCATTCGTACGTCGGGAATCACTCAGCGAGTCTGCAACTGGATCGAAGGAAAAGGAGCAAAAGTAGGACAGAAAGTACTGCACCGCACGAAACAGTCTTGCGTGAGACTGTTTCAACTCGGTGTGTGCAGGTCATGCTTAGGGTCAAGGTGAGAAAAAGTAGTCCTGACTGTGAACTCCGTCAAAAAAGTCTGTAAGCGTGATGTGGTGGCTTGAGTGGTGACACCCGCCTCCAAAGAAATGCCCACGTCCCAGAAGCTGTGAATGTGACCTTATTTGGAAAAGAGGTCTCTGCAGGTGTGGTTAAGTCAAGGCTACTGAGATGCGCCCATCCCGGGCTGGGAGGGAGGGGCCCTGAATTCAAGGTCCTTAGAAGGGAAGAGGGCGGAAGGGACACGGAGAGGCCTGGGGACACCGGGAGTGGAGATGGAGAGATGCGTCCACGTGCCCAGCGTCACCTGCAGCCGCCAGGAGCTGGGGGAGAGGCAAGGAGACCCTGACGGAGCCGGGCCTGCCCCCACCTGGACCTCAGACTCGCCCCCAGAGCCAGAGAGGAGAGGCTGCTGTTTTTTCAAGCCCCCCCGCCCCCCGGTTGTGGCCACGGGAAATGACGACCTAAGCTCTGGGTGACCTCAGAGGGCACACGCTGGGACGCAGCAGGGTGGACGGTGGCCGTCACCTGGGCTGAGGGCCGGGCACGGTCCCCCCTGTGCCACAGTCTGGAGGGAGCATGCAGAAGGCATCCCTTCCCTCCAAGCCCGCCACATTCCTGCTCTTCTACGAAGCCCTGGACCCTGGCTCTACAAGCCCTTCGAGGGGAAGTGACCCATGTGACCGGGGGCCTTTGCTGGGCCACAGGGGAGGCCCAGCAGCCAGAGCAGATAACAGCCCAGAGACAGCGTTTCACAAGTGACGAAGCACTTCCTCTCACGTCAACTCGCAGAGACCCCCAGCCGCGGGAAGCTGGTTTTACAGATTCGGGGACGAGGAAACCGAGGCCAGAAGGAGGCGGCCTCCTGAGGCTGACCCGTCCTCCCCCAGGCCCCCAGTTCTCTCTTTCGAGTCCCACCTCACCCAGAACACACGAGGGGGCTCTGGGCCTGTGCTCGGAGTCTGAGCAACCCAGGGCCGCACACCCAGCGCCCAGCAGGCACCCGGCCAGTCTGCACTCCTGGACCGACTCCCTCACCAGGCCACGCAGGGCACAGCACCAGCCAGGCTGGGAGGGTCAGCGAGGCACCGTGGGCAGAGAGCGTGAAGCCAGTGCTTCCAGCTCCAGGGAGCAAGTGGAGCTGGATCTAAATGGAGACAGAGGAGGCAAGAGCCGACCTGGGAGGGCAGGCAGGCAGGAGGGACTCCCAGGGCGACAGGTCCCGGGGAGCTCGTGGCCCGTGTCCACACCAGGAGCTGTGCACCGCAGGGGTGCACAGCTCAGGCCCTGGAGCCAACAGACCCACTTCCAGTTCCAGCCCTGATCCTTAAAGTAGCCACGCAGCCTCCCCGCCTCGTCTTCCTCATCTGTGAAATGGGACCATACCAGTAATGCCTTCAGAGCTGTTATCAAAATTGAGAGGAACACACAAGTCAGCGAGCTCTCGGGGCTCCTTGGGCACTGGCCGAGAACACCCGACTCCCCCAAGTCCCATCACATCATTAAATCCTTCCACCTGGTTTTGCCTTGCCTCCAGGGCACTGTGGTGGGAAAGGAAAGCAACCCTGTCATTCTTATAGCTAGAAGTTAGGGACTCATGGCACTTGCTACCCATTACGGAACCCCCAAAGCATCTTGGCAGAGCTAAGACCCCGGGAGATCTCTATTTATGAGCGGTGCTCTGGGTTTGGTAGCACAGGCGGGGAGTGTGTGACACCTGGCCCATGTGGCGAGTATCTTCCGGGCTTGCTGAGGGTCGCAAACCTCCAAGGGAGCCCACAGAACCCGCCTGCTTCAGAATCCCGACAGGTTCCACGTGGCAACAGGAGCCAGCATGATGCCACCACTCTTGCTGAGAACAACTAGAAACCTCTACAGACACAGAAGCGTCTGTTGCAAGGCATCAGGAACTGCTGGGAACGGGAGGATGGCTTTGGAGAGGGCAGGGCCGGGAAGGTGAGCAAACTCCAGCAGCTCCTTTGTCTCGGGGCATCTGCTGATTGCAGGCACTTGGAGGAGGCTGAGAATCTCGTGGCTTTGTACCTGGGGGCCACTGCAGGGGGCAGAGGGTCAGCGGAGCTCTTGGTGGAGATGTGGGGGGCCTGAGGGCCTGGCCAGTTTCCCCTCAGGGTCACGCGGTGAATTCTGGGGTTATGCGGAAATGGGATCTATGGAAGGCCCTGGAGAAGCAGAGTCACGGCACAGTTTAGACTTTAGGACCCACCAAAGGGAGGGGAAAAGAACACATCAGGGTCTCAACTGAAACCCTAAAGGACCAGGGGGCATCTAGAGGGAGACTGAACTTCCAGCAGAGGGAAGGGCAGACCCTCTTAGAGGAACAAGGGGCTCTACAATGTGCTTTATTCAATGTTTATCATTCAATCAAAATTACTTGTCATGACAAAAGAGAGGACCACATGATCAAATAACCGAAAGAAAACACAGATCTCAGAAACAGACCCAGAAGTGATCCAGGTATCAGATTTCTTAGGCAAAGCCTTTAAAAATAAGCATGCTGAATAAGTTCAACAAAACAGAGGGAGAGATGGAGAAATTTCCCAGAGGGCATTCTAGAACTGAAGGCGAAAATACTATATCTGAAAAGGAAGAACACGGATTAGACAAAGCAGAAGACAGAATTGGTAAATTGGAAGACAAGTTAACAGAACATAACCAACTTGAAGCAGAAGAAAAAATAATGAAAAATATAGAGAAAACTGTTGGAGACAAGTGGGATATGGTTGAAAGGTAAAGACACAGTAATTGGAGTCTCAACAAAAGAGAAAACAAATGACAAAGGAAATATTTTCCGTATTTGAAAAGATAATGAAAGGAATCAACTGTCCAAACTCTACAAAATCAGAACCATGATAAATACAAAGGAAGTTGCATCTGGGCACATCATATGAAGACCTCTTAAAACCAAAGGCAAAATCTTGGCAATAGCCAGAGAAAAGACTCATCACCTTCAGAGGAACAGCAGTGAGACTGACAGCCAACTTTTCAGGAGAAATGATGGAAGTGCTGAGGCAATGAAGTGACATCTTTGAAAGACAGTATTGGGACTTCCCTGGTGGCGCAGCGGTTAAGAATCCGCCTGCCAATGCAGGGGACACGGGTTCGAGCCCTGGGCTGGGAAGATCCCACATGCTGTGGAGCAACTAAGCTCATGTGCCACAACTACTGAGCCTGTGCTCTAGAGCCCGTGAGCCACAACTACTGAAGCCCACACACCTAGAGCCCGTGCTCTGCAACAAGAGAAGCCACCGCAATGAAGAGTAGCCCCCGCTCACTGCAACTAGAAAAGCCCGCACACAGCAGTGAAGACCCAACACAACCAAAATAAATAAATAAATAAATAAATAAAAAAGAAAGACAGCATCCACCAACTTAGAACTCTGTGCCTACTTAAAATATCCTCCAGAAATGAAGTAAAATAAAGACATGTTCAGGCAAGCAAAAGAAAGAGAGTTCTTCACACAAAAGGAAAACAACCACTGAGAAAAACATGGAATTCCTGGAAGAAACAGAAAGCAACAGAAAGAGTAAATTTATGGATAAATATAAATGAATATCTCCTGAATATTGGCTGCACAAAGCAATGACTGGAGTGAATTGTAGGTTTTAAGGTAGATGTAGAATTAAAATGCATGACCACAAAAACACAAAAAGCAGTAGGGTTTAACGAGTTAAGTTATTCTCAGTTTCTAGCATTATCAAAGAGTGGGAAAGGTAATAATTTGTATTCAATTGTAATAAATAAATGTGCCTGCTTTAATCGCTAGGATAACCATTGAAGGACTAGCAAAAGTTAGTAGAGGGGAGTAGTGAAAAAATAAAATTTTTAATTGTTTCCCAAAAAAAGGCAAACCATGAGAGAAGGGAGAATACAAAAGAGATCAGTCAAATAGAAAAAAGTATAGTAGATTTAAACCCACATATTTCAGTAATTCATTAAATGAAAACAGACTATTCCAATGTAAGATTATTAGAGACCAGGTAAAGATATAAACACCCGAGTCTACCTATATGCTGATTACGATAGATACACCTTAATCATAAGGCAGGAAGTTTGAAAAATCAAAATATTCAATAAGAAATCATTCTAACAGTAACCAAAATAAAGCTGGTTTAGCTATACTGATATTACATAAGTGAAGCTTTAAAGAAGGAAGCAGAGACAAAGAGAGACATTTCCTCATGATAAAATGGTTAATGCACCGGAAAAATATTAGAATCCTAAGTCTGTGTGTCTTCATTAAAAAGCCAACAGAACTAAAAGGAGAGGTAGAAAAACTAGTCATAGTTGGGGACATTAACACACCTCTTTCAGGATCCCAAGAGTGGTCCTGGCTCCTCTCATATAGAAATGCATATCGAAATGTCTAAAAAGGCCAAGTGAAAAGCGAAGCCAGGCTTCAGGGAGGGTGTCCTCTTTGTCTGAAATCCCTGCTGGGAGCCAAGTGCAGATGGGGCAACCACTGAGACAACCCCAGCATGCTCTTGTCGAGAGGTGACCAGGGAGTCCTTTCTAAGGGAACACAGCCTCATTATGGAGTGGGTTACTTTTGAGTGGACACATGCCCCTTGTTTTTCATTCCTGTGCCCCAATTCTTGGCTCTTTTCTTTCAAAGGTAACCTCAGTACTTCCTCAAGGTTACTCATTTCAAGGTGTGAGCAGTTTCCTATAAAAAAGACATGGGCAGGGCCTGGGACTTTCTGGCAATCAGATAATAGCAGCACCTGAATCGAAATCTTTCCAAACACCCTCTAAAATTCAGGCAGATCAAGAGCAAAACCACAGAAACTCCACACCTTCAGCATATCTACATGACAAGGAACACCAAAGAAAAAATTAAATTATCTGTAGATAGAAAAATAAACACTGGTTTCAAACAGGCCTATTTCGTGAGCTCCCACTGCAGAGAGCTGGGCGGGAGTAGAAAGAGTCTGGAAAAGCTGCATGGAACACACAAGTGGAGGCTGAGCTAAAAGCACCCCCAGAAAGAGAAAGTTCATCGTAAATGTGAAAATAGAAAAAGAGTCCTAATAAACCAGAGCCCTGACAACAGGAAAGACTCTTACAAGTGCACGTGGGATGTGAGGAGGCAACATCAGAAGGCAATTCTTCTGGAGGATAAGAAGAGGGGCTCCACGGAGAGGGCAAGGGGACATGAAAACTCAGGAAAGAAATGTGGGATCTCACAAGACATGAACACCTGGGGGAGAACACAGCCCCTTCACCACACTCGCCCCAAAGGCTCTTGCTGTCTGAACAAGAGACAGTATTCTTCGACTCAGAATTGTGTAAACAACTCCAACTTGCCAACTCTGCCCATAAAATGCAGATATGTAAGAAGTCTTCAGCTATAAAATGAAGAATTTGACCCCTTCGAAGGGGTCAAAAAAACAAAAAAAGGAATAGTCTAGAAGCCCAGGCTTTTAGATATTCCATTCTCATCCTGCTCAGCTACTTTCAGAGCCATCATACAGAAAAACAGATCTCTCTCTTCATGTGTGTGTCTGTGGATGTGCGCACACACACACACACACACACACACACTGTGAGATGGAGGGGCTGAGATTTGAGGACGACGGTAGCAAAAGGAAAAAAAATGGGACTTCCCTGGTGCTGCAGTGGTTAAGAATCCTCCTGACAATGCAGGGGACACAGGTTCAAGCCCTGGTCTGGGCACTGTGAGATGGAGGGGCTGAGATTTGGGGACGACGGTAGCAAAAGGAAAAAAAATGGGACTTCCCTGGTGCTGCAGTGGTTAAGAATCCTCCTGACAATGCAGGGGACACAGGTTCAAGCCCTGGTCTGGGAAGATCCCACATGCCGTGGAGCAACTAAGCCTGTGTGCCACAACTACTGAGCCTGTGCTCTAGAGCCTGTGAGCCACAACGACTGACCCCGCATGCCACAACGACTGGAGCCCACGCACCTACAGCCCGTGCTCTGCACCTAGAGCCTGTGCTCTGCACCAAGAGAAGCCACCACAACGAGAAGCCCATGCACTGCAACGAACAGTAGCCCCCACTTGCCGCAACTAGAGAAAGTCTGCACGCAGCAACGAAGACCCAACACAGCCAAAAATAAATAAATAAAATAAATAATAAAATTTATTTTAAAAAAGAAAAAAAACTACTATAACTTTAAAATAACACATGGGTCAAAAAAAAATCTCAAGAGAAATTTTAAAATGTTTTGAACTAAATAAAAATGAAAACACAACCTAACAAAATTTGTAGGATGCAGCAAAAGCAATGCTTGGAGGGAAGTTTACAGCATTGAATGCCTACATTAGTAAAGAAGAAAGGCCTAAAATCAATAATCTATGTTTCCACCTTAGGAAATTAGGAAAAGAAGAGCAAATTAAATCCAAAGTAAGCAAAAGAAAAGAAATAATAAGAATTACAGCAGAAATCAAGGAAATTGAAAACAGGAAATCAATAGAGAAAATCAATAAATCAAAAGCTGGTTCTTGGGGCTTCCCAGGTGGCACAGTGGTTGAGAGTCCACCTGCCGATGCAGGGGACACGGGTTCGTGCACCAGTCCGGGAGGATCCCACATGCCACAGAGCGGCTGGGCCCGTGAGCCTGCGCATCCGGAGCCTGTGCTCCGCAATGGGAGAGGCCACAACAGTGAGAGGCCCAAGTACCGCAAAAAAAAAAAAAAAAAGCTGGTTCTTTGAAAAGATCAATAAAACTAATAAGCCTCTAGTCAAGCTAACCAAGAAAAAAAGAGAGAACACAAATTATCAATATCAGAAACGAATCACTACAGATCCCATGGAAACTAAAAGCATAATAAAGAAACACTATGTTGCTATGAAGCAGAAACTAACACACCATTGTAAAGCAATTATACCCCAATAAAGATATTAAAGGAAAAAGAGGAAACACTGTGAATAACTCTGTGCTGTAAATTTGATAACCTAGATGATATGGACCAATTTCTTGAAAGACACAATCTGACAAAACTCACCCAAGAAGAAACAGACAATTTGAACAGGCCTATATTGTATTAAAGAAATTGAATCAGTAATTGATAATCTTCAAAAATAGAAAGCATCTGGACCTGGTGGTCCAGTGGTTAAGAATCTGCCTTCCAATGCAAGAGAGGCAGGTTCGATCCCTAGCCAGGGAACTAAGATCCCACATGCTGCGGGGCAACTAAGCCTGTGCACCACAACTACTGAGCCCGCACACTCTGGAGCCCGTGAACCACAACAAAGATCCCACATGCCGCAACTAAGACCCAACACAGCCAGATAAATAAATAAATAAATAAATAAATAAATAGAGTCTTAAGAATGTGTTAAAAAAAAATTAGGGACTTCCCTGGTGTCGCGGTGGTTAAGAATCTGCCTGCCAATTCAGGGGACATGGGTTCAAGCCCTGGTCCGGGAAGATCCCACATACCGCGGAGCAACTAAGCCCATGCGCCACTACTACTGGAGCCTGCGCTCTAGAGCCCATGAGCCACAACCACTGAGCCTGTGTGCCACAACTACTGAAGCCCTCGTGCCTAGGGCCCGTGCTCTGCAACAAGAGAAGCCATTGCAATGAGAAGCCCCGCTCACCGCAACTAGAGAAAGCCTGTGCAGCAACAAAGACCCAACACAGCCAAAAATTTAAAAAGAAAAAAAAATAGAAAGCATCTGGCCCAGACAGGTTCACTGGTGAATTCTACCAAACACATAAGGAAGAAATTATATCAATTCTCTACAATTTCTTTCAGAGGACAGAAACAGAGGGAATACTTTCTTACTCATTCTATGAGGCCAGCATTACCCTAATACCAAAACCAAACAAAGACATTGTAAGAAAATAAGTCTACAGACCAACATCTCTCACGAACACAGATGCAAAAATCCTCAACAAAACATGAGCAAAGTAAATCCAACAAGGTATTAAAAGAATTATACACCACAACCAAGTGGGCTTTACCCCAGGTGTGCCAGGCTGGTTCCACATTAGAAATCAGTTAAAGTAATCCATCACATCAATAGGCTAAAAAAGAAAAATATGTGATTATATAAATAGATGCAGAAAAAGCATTAGACAAAATCCGACACCCATGCATGATATAAACCCTCAGTAAAGCAGGAATATAGGGAAACTTTCTCAACTTCATAAATGCTATCAAAATAATCTACAGCAAAAGTATACACGAGGAGGAGGAACCAAGATGGCGGAGTAGAAGGCCGTGCGCTCACTCCCTCCCGCGAGAACACCAGAATCACAACCAGCTGCTGGACAATCCTCGACAGGAGGACACTGGAAGTCACCAAAAAGGATACCCCACATCCAAAGACAAAGGAGAAGCCGCAATGAGACGGCAGGAGGGGCGCAATCACAGTAAAATCAAATCCCAGAACTGGTGGGTGGGTGACTCACAGACTGGAGAACACTTATGCCACAGAAGTCCACCCACTGGTGTGAAGGTACTGAGCCCCACGTCAGGCTTCCCAACCTGGGGTCCGGCAACGGGAGGAGGACTGCCTAGAGAATCAGACTTTGAAGCCTAGTGGGAATTCATTGCAGGACTTCGACAGGACTGGGGGAAACAGAGACTCCACTCTCGGAGGGCACACACAAAGGAGCATGCTCATCGGGACCCAGGGGAAGGAGCAGTGACCCCAGGGGAGACTGAACCAGACCCACCTTCTGGTGTTGGGGGTCTCCTGCGGAGGTGGGGGGTGGCTGTGGCTCACCATGGGGACAAGGACACTGGCAGCAGAAGTTCTGGGAAGTACTCCTTGGCGTGAGCCCTCCCAGAGTCCGCCATTAGCCCAAACAAAGATTGGGGCAGGCTCCAGTGTTGGGTCACCTCAGGACAAACAACCAAGAGGGAGGGAACTCAACCCCACCCATCAGCAGACAAGCGGATTAAAGTTTTACTGAGCTCTGTCCACCAGAGCAACACGCAGCTCTACCCACCACCAGTCCCTCCCATCAAGCCTCTTAGATAGCCTCATACACCAGAGGGCAGACAGCAGAAGCAAGAAGAACTACAATCCTGCAGCCTGTGGAAAAAAAACCACATTCACAGAAAGACAGACAAGATGAAAAGGCAGAGAGCTATGTACCAGATGAAGGAACAAGATA